>NC_043703.1:134777194-134845426 GCF_006229205.1 Suricata suricatta | reverse complement strand
GCGGCGACGGCAGCGGCGGCGGCGGGCGGGCCCCGGCAGGGGCCGGACCCGGAGAGCTGAGCTGCGCCGGCTCTTGTCCTCCGCGGCAACAGCCCCAGGCGCAGGCTCGCCCAGGATTCCAGCTCCCCGCCCCAGAGCCATAAACCGCGCTCGAAAGAGCTACAAGAGAAAAGAAAGCAGCGGCCAGACGAAAAGATTAGGTCTCCACTCCTCAATTCGACCGACTGACGAGAATGCGCAGCTCCACGCTGCCACACTCTTGTCCAGTCTGAAATTCACCCTTGGCTTTACAGCTGCGATCACATCTGTCTGCTAAAGTGGCGGGAAAGCGCCAAGGAAATGCGCCACCATGCTCGTCAATGTGCGCAAAATGGCAGCCGAGGGCGGGGGGGTGGGGGGCAGGCGGGCGGCTTGAAGAAGGGCGGCAGGAAAACAGTGATCGTGCGCCTGCCTTGGGCTGTGGTGGAAGTCGAAAACGCCCAAGAATACGGAACCCACCACAGACCTCCACCCACCATCCCCAGGCTGCCTTCGACACCCCGCCCCCGCTGCCTCCGGCTTCGTATGGTGTGCGCCGAAGCCGCCATTACGCACGCGGAATAACCGTCTCCCAACCGCCGCGCCAACCCCACGGCCTCGCAATACTCACTACAGTCACAGCAACGTCCCTTACCGGGCCCTGGCCTCTTACCTCCTCCATACCGCCCGTAACGCGACATGATGACTGGCCCGCGAGCTCTGCTCTTTCAGCTCGCAGTGCCCAGGGAGTAATACAAAAGCCACACACAAAACCAGTCGCCAACGGTCCCAGCGGCACTACGAGGAAGAGCTGAGTTCGCGCTTATATATGCGGCGGCTGGGTCTCTCTGCGCATGCGTCACTTCGACGTTCTGCGCGGCACAAAGGAGCAGGGCGGAAACAGTGGAGAAGCGGCGCGGAGGGAACTGATGGAGCTAAGAAACCGGCCACGGGCGGAGGGATACGTTTCCATGGGAACGCCAGATCTAGCCAGTAAACCTGCGGACTTCCCGCGGTGTCCCGCCCCCTCCCCTCCTCCTTTTCCTGTATCCCCCTCATTTTCCTCCCCTTCTCCCTCCCCTTTTCCCCATACTAAGGACCCCTAGCTCTAGCAATATTACCGCAGGTACCTTAGACCGGCCTTATGAAAGGCCGTAAAATTTAACCGCTGATGTTGCAGCTGTCGCCGCCTTTCTGCTTGGGGACCTGGCCTAAACTGCTACTCAGTCATCTTTGGGGCTCATCAGAGGTAATCGGGAGTTTGGCCAGGGTGAGAACTCCATGAACCCCGCCATTCTGAGTAGTGGTCCCTGCACTACGGGCCTCAAAAAGGAGTGATGCCCCCAGGGACAGCACCGTCCCTCCAGCCCCTTCTGAATCAATTTTCATCAGCACAGCCCGAGTTCTTGGAGTCCGGCGGACAAAGGAATAGAGTACTTTGTTTTATTTTCCTGTTATAGTGAAATTGTGCAAAACCCCTAAATCCTTAAAGCCTTCCAATTAGTGTCAATTATGAAATGATTTGCATTTGAAGCACACAGTTATTTGTGTTTCTTTTCTAGTGCTTTCTGCTATGTATTATAGTATCACATCTCATCCACTAATACTCATATCCTGAGCACTGAGACTTTGTTAAATTGTCTTTAAGTAATAGTCTTGCTGCTCAGCCACTCTCCTCATAAAATAAATATAAACCTTTTCTTTAGATAGAATCACTTAAAATTCAGATTTGACTTTATTTTTTATTTTTACTAAGTAACACAAAGTTACATTAGTTTCACGTATACAACCTAGTGTTTCAACAATTCTTTATAGTACTCTGTGTTCACCATTAGTCACCATCTGTTACACAACTTTATTGCAATATTACTAATTATACTTCCTATGCTACACTTTTCCGTTTTGATTTTATACAATGGGTCTGCCAAACACCAAGTCTACAAATACAGATTCACCTTTTTCACCAGCCACACAAACACACACAAGACATTACACCACGAATATTTGGAACATAGGAGTTAGAACAGTTTCACATGAAAGATTAAATCCTTAGGTATTTGTATTTTTATATTTCTCACCTGTAACTTAACGTGATGTATATAGGTGTATGGTACAGAGTACAGAAAAAAGGAGATTTAGTTGGTGTATCAAGTATGGATCCTCTCTTGATAATGCTACAAACTCATTTATTTTCAGATTTCTCAAATTATGGAAAGAATACATCCATTGCAAGAAGATTCTAACAAGAAAATAGAAGTTCTATAAAATTTTATAGTTCTCCCTAAGTCTTCTTGATTTTTGTTATCTACTTAACAGGGCAGAGTTCTTCTCAAAAGATTAAATGATAAAGGTCTTTTTATATACTCTGTGAAAAAGTATCAGTTCTGTAAAGGCTCAGTAATTTGACTTTCTTCCAATCAGAATTTATGAAAATTGCTGTGGGAAAAACCATAAATAACTTATCGAGAGGTAGTACTTACTAATACTATTAGGCCTCAGTAAATAGTTCTTGTTTCTGAATACAAAGTCTGCTGTACTAAAGAGATTTTGAAATAATGGTATAAAAAATAAGAAAAGAAACAAATTTCCAACTTAAACTGCTTTCAAGCACGTTAAAGGAAAGGGCCTCTCTAGGAAACAGGTGCTTTGATAAGCTAATTACATGTTACTTATCTCTATGAAAGGAGCACCAGTTTTAGACTGGGTTTGCTATCCTAGGCACCATGAAAAAACAATAGTTTGTCATAGAATTTCCATACATTATTATACAGAACACTCTCTCTGAGAACACATAACCACTTCTTTTCACTAAACATCAATCCAAATTAGGAAGATAGTGCTGTATGGAGTACTTCTATTCCTACCGACTTCTTTTGAAATCAGTTTCGGCCATATAAATTTCTGCCTATACGATTCCGTGTTAAATTAAGATCACGTTCCCAGATTTAACTGGAATATGAAAGCTATTTAATTCAATGAATGTTCTAAGATTTCCTAATACGCAATTTTGAGTAACGCTTAACATGTTACTGTTGTTATAAACTGATTATGTTATTAGTTTAGGAGAGGGTGAGTTCATTCTTACTCCTTTTACAGCAGCTTTCAAAATTTATCTGCTTTTTCTAGATTCAGTTTTTCCAGAGAAGCATTAAATATAAAGTTAACTCTTTATCATATTTTCTTCTCCATTTTAGTTTCACTTTTAAATCATTGCCACTATTTTAACTGACATGTGGAAACCTTAAAACAAAAACAGGTTTAGGGGCAGCTGGGTGGCTCAGTCGGTTAAGCCTCCGACTTCGGCTCAGGTCAGATCTCACGTTCGTGGGTTCGAGCCCCGCGTCAGGCTCTGTGCTAACAGCTAGCTCAGAGCCTGGAGCCTGCTTCTGGTTCTGTCTCCTTCTCTCTCTGCCCCTCCCCCTCTCATGCTCTGTCTCTCTCTGTATCAAAGATAAATAAAACATTAAAAAAAAATTTTAAATGAAAACAGGTTTAGACCTTTTTCAAATGTAGTATTTTTAATATAAAGAAATAGTCTGTACTTACAGACACTAGTCTTTTAATATGTATTTATGGATGTGCTGTTAATTTATGTACCGTGGGACAGTCCAAAGATCTGTATTCAAGTACAACTTTCTTTTCTTTTTTCAACATTTCATAATCTTCAGTTCTGTCTAGAATGCTCTTACGAAATTCTAGGAAGGAAAAATTCTCAGAGGCATGTTTATAATTGTTTCATATTGTATAAAGAAATTGACTTTTCATTAGCCAAGTACTAGACTACAGTCAGTACTGAAATAGGGAGATGGGAGATGTTGGGACAGCAACAGTTAAAGAATACCAATGCCTTGACCAACTTCAACTAGTGAAACTGGGAAAAGCAAAAATGTGATGCAGGAGTGCTCCACTGACACAAATAATACCTAAAGAGGTGGTTTAGGAGTATAAACAATCTAGGAAAAATGAGGCTCTCTGAGGAATGCCTGATTGTTGTAAAAAGTGTGAAACTATAAAACCATCAAACCCTAAACAGTTTTGTCAATTACTTGTTCCTTCTCCAAAGAAAGAGTGTTGATGAAACTAATTACTGGTCAGCTTGTTGTCTTACCTAGGAAGAGCTAGACTAGTGTGGACAGAGTTTAGCAAATCATTCAGCACTATCTTAGGAGAGAACCTATGTGATTAGCCAGCTCTCACTTGTACTTAAAGATGCTCAAGACCATTGACTTCCCTTATTTAATATTTTGACGCTGATCTTCTAGACCCTGGAAATGAATATCCTCTATTGAAAAACAATAAAAGTAATTTTTGTTCATGAATCTTTTCCTTAAGACAGGTGGTGGGTATAGTGTAATGATTAGGAGCATAAGCTCATGGAGTGTGGGAATTGGGTTTGAATCCTGGCTCCACTAGTGAATAGCTGCCTAGCCTTGACCAAGTTGTTAATCTCCTCCCACTTCAGCCTCCTCATCTGCAAAATAGGATTTGATAGTAGTAGTCCATCTCAGAGTTGTTGTTAGGCTTAGATAAGGTAAATCAAGCAAATAGCATTCCCCAGCTGGGTAGCACATATTACCATTGGGAGGAGCAGGAGGAGAAGAGGGAGGAGCAGTGGTTTGATTCACTTTTGTCAGTTGCTAAAAATCTGATGTGACTTGGGTACATTGATAAAACTGAAGTTTTGTTTCTGCAACGCTGGGGCTAGACCCTGAAATACGGTGACCAGCCTTAATTAAGTAGCCACTCCTAGGACATCTTTGTCTCTTCAGTTATTGACTTCTAAGTGAAATTGTCACTTTTCTCCTTTGATCCTGTCCAGAGACAAAAACAAATCTGACGCATATAAGAAGCAACAACTCAGAAAAAGAAATGTTCTTCATGAAAAGTATATCTACAGGAATCTGCAAATCAAATGCTGAAACCTTCTTAAAGGTTCTATGCAAGGGTATTTGGCTATGGAATGGGGAGATGTGTATTCATGAGCAATGGGGAAGTTGTTGCTTTTTATAACAAAGTTTAGTCTTTGAAGCTAATTGCTATAAGATTAAGTACACCTTTTTCAAAAAAAAAAAAAAAACCAAGGCTATTCTCAAGCCAATGACAAATGGATATATACACCGCAACTCAGAGAAGTTTAAACTCCGTATAAAAGAAATGGTTTGAAACACAGAAACAGGAGGAATTGTATTAAATCATGAGTCTAACCATGATTTTCCAAATGAGACTAAGACCAAGAATTGTAGCATGGGGGGTGCAGAGGTTCTCAAATCTTCCCACAAGGACGGTCAGAACTTTGATAAAAATATCTCCCAATTCCAGAAAAATTGGAACTATTGCCAGCCACTCTTTTTTGAAAAAGCCATCTTTTATTCTGTGACTATGTCTTTCTTATTCTCTTAAATGTTCCTCCTCGCATCTTTTTAAGTTAAAGGATGCTAAAAGTAATTTTTCTTAATCTCATGTTTTATTTTTTTAACTTTGTTTGTTTATTTATGTATTTATTGTAATCTCTATATCCAACATGAGGCTTGAACTTAAGTCCTGAAATCAAGAGTTACATGCTCCTCAGCCTGAGCCAGCCAGGCATCCCTCTCATGTTCTTTCTTCCTTCCTTCCTTTCTTTTTTTCTTCCTTTCTTTCTTTCTTTCTAAGCTTATTTATTTATTTTGAGAGAGAGTGTTTGTGTGAGCAGGGGAGGGGTAGAGAAAGAAGGAGAGAGATAAAGAATCCCAAGCAGGCTCTGCACTGTGAGCATAGAGCCCGATGTAGGGCTTGAACTCACAAACCATGAGATCATGGCCTGAGCTGAAGCCAAGGGTCAAATGCTCAACCAAATGAGCCACACGGGCGCCCCTCATGTTTCCTTGATAGAAAAATGTTTATGCCCTCCTTCCTCTGGTATTTCTCAGATCTACCTAGTTCTCAAAACCCAAGAGTCTGGAATTGCTAGTTAAGAACAAAGAATGACAGGGCATCTGGCTGGCTCAGTAAGTAGAGCATGTGACTTTTGATCTCAGGGTCTGGAGTTTAAGCCCCACCTTGGGCATAGAGCTTACTTAAAAGAAAAATCACTTCACTCAATAAAAAACAAATACATAAAAACAGAGACAAGAAAATAAAGCACAAAGAAGAAAAACGTGTATCCTACTAAAAATGCAAATTAAAACAACATGCTATTTTTGTCAGGAGTGCAGTGAAATTGGCACGTACACCCACTAATCAGAATGTGAAATAATACAATATATTTGAGGGTCAATTTGGCAATATGTTGTTTTCTTTTTTAATAAAGCACAGTTATAGCCTATACATACACACACACACAAACTTTATATAAAATTCCATTCTCTCAAAATATCCTTTAGCTTTTCACTCATTGAGATATAACATTTATAATTAGCATTATTTATTTACTTGTTTTTAATTTTAACTCGGCTCCACGCCCAAAGTGGGGCTTGAACTCAGGGGACCCTGAAATCAAGAGTCCTGTGCTCTACCAACTGAACCAATTGGACACCCCAGTTAGTATATAATTTTGATATCATACTGAATATGATGGCCTGTGTGATTGTTTTTTCTTTGGAAAAAGAGACTAACAATTTGCAAGTCATTGGTGTGGAGTATAATTCCCCACAGTCCGTGATCACTGTCTCAGCCTGTGTTCACGGCCATATTCCAGTGTAAATATGGTGAAATGGCAACAGCATTGAGTTAGGAAGTCCGACAACATATGTTCTCATCTTTATTATTAACTAATCATATTATCTTAGATTGTAATGCCCAGAATTCGGGAGTCCCCCAGAAATGAACCACCAGAGTCCAGAGTCAAAGCCAAAAAGCAAGGGTCGTTTATTGCAGGTTTGAACCCGGGCCTCTGCTCACTCCAAGCTGGTGGAACGGAGAGACCCAGAGAGCCCCGAACAAAGGTGGGGTAGGACTTTTATGAGTTTGGGAAGGGGGCGTTACAGGATATTGCGACATAGGTATACAATATTATTGACAGCAGGTTTATCCAATTACAACATTTAGAGTGTTAACCAATCACAGAGTAGACCCAGGACCCAGGACCCTCACGTAGGGTGTAACTAGCCTTAGGCAATAACTGATCTAGGCCTGCCCTTAGGAAAGTTAAGGGTATTACAAGGGTGGTCTCTCTTGCCTCGGGCAATGTGTAACCACCTAATAGTTCTGGAGAGACTGACTTTTAGACCTAGTTTAGAGGGGAAACTTAAAGCCTGTCATGGCGTCTGCTAGGTTCAGACTCGTGTTCCTACAAGATCTGTTACAAACTTTCTCGGCATCATTTTTCTCTCATATCAAAAGAGAGCTCTAGCCCCCAATTATCGTACTAAATGTCAGTATTCATTAAGCATTTACTATGTGCCAGACACTATACTAAGCATTTACATTTACTTTTTTTTTCACTTTACCAATAAAAAGCAAACTTTTCGGGGCACCTGGGTGGCTCAGTCGGTTAAGCCTCCGACTTCGGCTCAGGTCAGATCTCACGTTCGTGGGTTCGAGCCCCGCGTCAGGCTCTGTGCTAACAGCTAGCTCAGAGCCTGGAGGCTGCTTCCAGTTCTGTGTCTCCTTCTCTCTCTGCCCCTCCCCCTCTCATGCTCTGTATTAAAAATAAATAAAAATATTTTTAAAAAAAGCAAACTTTTCATTTTAGGACAAACCTCTGCCCCTTTCCTTATGCTATTCTTATCATTTAATATTAATATTCCTTGATTGTCCCTACAAACAATCCTACCTATTAAAGTTCTACTCATACTTTAAAAGCTTAGCTTAAATGTATAACTTCTAGAATCAGGAAAATTAAGTGATTTGCCCAAGGTCATCCAGCTATCTCTTTGATGAATACAGCCTGAGTTAATGAAAAGAGCAATGATCTGGGATTCAAAAGACTTGAAATTGAATCCTGACTCTGCAATTTACTACTTGGTTCGAGAAAAATCACATAAATGTCTTAGATATTCATGTCTTATTTGTATTCATTCCTAATGTGTGTTCAAGGATACTTAAAAAATGATTCAAAGCTAATCATAATCTAATTCAAAATTTTGACTTATCTTGAACAGCAAGTTGTATATTCTTCTGTATTTAGGTCAGTTATTCTGTTGGACCATATAGATAAGGTTGTTATCCATGTAAGTGTGCCTGGCTGGCTCAGTCAGTAAAGCATGTAATTCAATCTTAGAGTCATGAGTTCAAGCCCCACATTGGGGCATGGAGCCTACTTAAAAACAAAAACCCCACAACAAAAATTTTATCCATGATATTAAATTGAAAATGTAAAAACTTCCTTAAATTATAAAAATAATTTACTTTTGTTGTAGAAAATGGAAAATAGAAAAGCAGAATTTTAAAAAACCCAACAATCTTTTAAAAAACAGAAGTTAAAAATAAAAATAATTAATTAATTAATTAATTAAAAAAAAAAAAACAGAAGTTAGCTCCTGCTGCACTGTTGACAATGACTGTGAGTTCTGCTGTCCCACTACCTAGGTTTGAATCCTGTTCCTACGCATACCAACTATGCTTTGGGGCAGGCCACTTAACTTCATTTGGACTCAGTTTCCCCATGGATAAAAGAGAGATGACAGTAATACCCACCTCATACAGTTGTGAGAATTACATGTAATAAAGCATGCAAAACTATTACAAGCTTCCCCCCCCATTGGAAGTAACACATTGATTGTGGAAAGTATATAAAATAGGAAAAAGCACAAATACCAGGCTATGAATTTTGTGAGGGTGGGGCCCACATCTACTTCATCAACCACTGTATGCCTAGTTCCTAGCATAGGCTTTATCATATAGTATATAGTAGGTACTCAATATTTATTGAATGTTGTTAAGCAAAGACTATACATGCTATCCAAAATCCCACCACTCTGATATCACCATTATTAATAATCTGGAATTTATAGTTTCCATTTTTACCTATGCCTATATCGCTTCTTTGAAAACAAATTATATAGTTTTCCAGATAGTACATGTTATGGTTAATTTTATGTGTCAACATGACTGGTCCACAGGATGCCCAGGATTTGGCCAGACTTTATCCTGGGTGTGTCTGTGAGGGTGTTTGGAAGAGATTAACATTTGAATCAGTAGACTGAGCAAAGCAGATTGCCTCCCCTAATGTGGGTGAGCCTCATCCAATCAACCATAGAACTGAACAAAAGGCTGAGCAAGATAGAATTCCTCCTGTGCGACTGGCTGCTGGGCTGAGGCCTCAGTCTTTTCCCGCCCTACGACCCTAACTGAAAAATTAGCTCTTCTTGGACTTTGAGCCTTCCAGCTTTCAGATTAGAATTTATACTGTTGGCTCCTGGTCTTCAGCTTGTCATTTACAGATCTTGGGACTTCTCAGCCTCTAGAATAGCCATGAGCCCATTCCTTATTTTACATACTATTATATATATATATATCTGGTATTGGTTATGTTTCTCTGGAGAACCCCAACTAATACAGTGCATTATACCATAAACAATTTTCCAAGTCCTTAAATACTCAACATTATAGTATTGGCACAGTATTCCATTTCATCAGTATCCTCTGTTGTAAGAAATTTTCATTATTTTCACTTTTTATATTATAAATAATGCTGAAGTATATATAACTTCTGTAGATATTTACCTACATCCCTGATCATTTCCCTAGAATAATTCAGTAAGTGAAATTGTTGGTTCAAAGAGTCTAGAAAGGGGTGCCTAGGTAGCTCAGTCAGTTAAGTGTCTGACTTGATTTTGGTGCAGCTCATGATCTCACAGTTCATGGGTTTGAGTCCCTTGTTGGGCTCTACACTGACAGCACTGACCCTGCTTGGAATTTTCTCTCCCTCTCTCTGCTCTTCTTCCCCTCAAGATAAATAAATAAACATTTAAAAAAAGAGAATAAAAAATGTAAAAGCTTTTAAAACATGTTGCCAAATAGCTCTCCAAAATGGTTGTAGCCAATTATATACCCACCAGTAAGTCCACAAAGATACTTGGTTCTCTGTATCTTCATTGACACTGGATGAATTTTTTAATCTGCCAAATTTCATTTTTAAGATGGATATATTATTTTTTAATTTGTATTTTATTTTTTACAATGAGATTTAACATTATGCTAATTGGCAATTCATTCATGTCCTTTGCTGATTTTTCTGTTGGGGTGTTTTTTCTTAGTTGAATTTAGGAATTCTTACTATATTAAGGATATCAATTCTTTTTTTTTTTAATGTTGATTTATTTATTTTTGAGAAAGAGAGCACAAGCAAGGGAGGGCCAGAGAGAGACAGACAGACAGACAGAATCTGAAGCAGGCTCCAGGCTCATAGAGCCCAACAAAGGGCTCAAACGCACAGACCGCAAGATTATGACCTGAGCTGAAGTCAGAGGCTCAACTGACTGAGTCACCCCGGTGCCCCAGGACATCAATTCTTTGTAGTATTCACTGTTATATTTTTCCGAGTCTCATTGTTTTAATCATTGTTTTAACAGTTACATGATTACTTCATCTTAAATTTATTTTAGTGTATATAAATTGAAAACTGTCCTAGCCATTCAATAAATGCTAATTTGGGGGCGCCTGGGTGGCTCAGTTGGTTAAGCCTCTGACTTCGGCTCAGGTCAGATCTCACGTTCGTGGGTTCAAGCCCCGTGTCAGGCTCTGTGCTGACAGCTAGCTCAGAGCCTGGAGCCTGCTTTAGATTCTGTGTCTCCCTCTCTCTCTGCCCCTGTTCCACTTGCACTCTGTCTCTCTCAAAAATAAACATTAAAAAAAAATTTTAATGCTAATTTAGTTTAATGATTGAGTGCCAATCATGGTCCTTGGTGATGAAGGTAGATATGTGAGATGCAGAAAGAAGACAGATGTTTAAAAATACATACATATAGCAAGTGCTGGGATAGAGGGAAGTACAAGACATCATGAGAACACAAAGAATGTTCACTTATCTTAGACTGAAAGAAGAGATCAAGAGATTTTCACATTGTCTACAACTCTGCTCAAATGTCACATTATCGGGAGGCCTTCCCTGACTGCCCTACATAAAATAGCAAGTACCTTACACACCATCACTCTCTAAATTCCTCATTCTGTCTGAATCTGTTTTACTCTCTTCATAGCATAAGTCAACTGCTGACATGTTATTTATTCCTTTGTTTATTGTTTTCCATGGGAGCTAGGTCTTTGTTTTGTTCACTCCTATCTCCCCAGCACTAAGAATAGTGCTCAATATGATCAAAGGAGCTCAATTCAGTCTGCATGGAGTGAACGACAGAACGGAAGTCTCTTCTATTTAGTGCGAGAGGTTATTCTCATCCAAGGCTACTCCTTCCTGCACCTGCGCTCTGTGCATCCCCTTCAGCTTTCTTTCCATTGAATTGTTCCTTTCCGTACCTTCAGCCTCTCCCACTCAAGCCCCCTACTTGACTGATTTTCCTGGCTAAGGATTACTGTTCCCTAATCCATTCTCACTAGATTGATCCTTTTTAAATTTTTCTTTAAGATTTTATTTTTAAGTAACCTCTATGTCCAATGTAGGGCTCAAGTTTACAACCCTGAGAAGGAGCCACATGATCTACCAACTAAGCGAGCCAGGTGCCCCACTAGATTAATTCTTTTAAGAGTAGACAAACAGATGGGGTGTCTGGGTGGCTCAGTCGGCTAAGCATCCGACTTCGGATCAGGTCATGATCTCACGGTTTGTGAGTTTGAGCCCTACATCCAGCTCTGTACTGACAGCTCAGAGCCTGGAGCCTGCTTCAGATTCTGCATCTCCCTCTCTGCCCCTCCCCAGCTCACACTCTGTCTCTCTCTCAAAAATAAATAAACATTAAAAAAAAAGAATGTGCAGGGTGATTTGGAAGACAAGGGAAAGATACTGCATTCAGCAAAGTAGATCTGACAGGGTTTGGGAGGGGGGGATAAAAGAGATCTAATGTGGATAATAGTACCAACCATCTAGAGAGGGAATACAAGAGTTGGAAGGGGGAAAAAAAATAAATAAAGGGGGCACCTGGGTGGCTCAGTCGGTTGGGCGTCCGGCTTCAGCTCAGGTCATAATCTCATGATTTGTGGGTTCGAGCCCCGCGTCAGGCTCTGTGCTGACAGCTACCTCAGAGCCTGGAACCTGTCTTCAGATTCTGTGTCTGCCTCTATCTCTGACCCTCCCCTGCTCATGCTGTCTTTCTCAAAAATATATAAAAACATTTAAAAAAAAGTTGGGGGAGAAGGAGATGGTTTTCTTAGGGGTCAATAAATAACATCCCCTTTCCTGCCTAAGTTCAGAACCAATGGGATATAGATGCAAGGGTCAGGCAGAAGGACACCAAAACACGGCCTTTCTGATTAAGTTGATAGTTACTGTGATTTCAGACGTGATGTGCGACCAAGTGGGCTCACTGATGCTTTACCCCCTAATTAAACAGATTTATTTGCCTACCTGGTCCCAGGAACAGCTGGAGAGCAGAAAAGCAACTCTTCCTGGTTTTTGGTTTCAGACTTAGAACAGGCAAATTTCAGAAGGAAGAATTCAGGAGGCATAGAGCAATACAGTTCCAGGTTCTTTTGTCTGTTCCCAGCCAGAAGTGAGCCCAGAGTATTCCTCTAGCAGAAAAGTCCCCTCATAGGAGCATCAAGAACAAGGAATTTGGGGAGTGGGTGAAATAGGGACAGGCTGGTGAAAAAACTACAACATTTCAGTTATAAGATGAATAAGGTCTGAGGATCTAACATATAACATGGTGACTACAGTTGCTAACACTTTATTGTATAATTGAAATTTGCTGGGAGTAGGAAAATGTTCTCATTTCCCCCAAACTATCATGTTATATACTTTAAACATCCTAGAGTTCTGTCAGTTTTATCTCAATAAAACGGGGGAAAATAGGGAGTGTGTCAACTATACTCAAACATTTTTTTAAAAGGGAATGAGCCTTCCTCCATTAACATTTCTGAAAATGTATATTATTGACAAAAGAACTCTCTTGGTTTACAAAAGATTTGCTTTACATGTTTTCTATATATTACAAATGATTTGAATTTTTCATAAGTACTTCTTCTAGGTAAATAGATTGTCTTTCCCCCTCCTTTGTCTGGCGTAGATGAGGATATCCTAATGCCGCACCCACACTATCAGTTTGTCTGCCTCCGTTGTAGCAGTGACACCTCAGGCTGTGGAAGAAGTGAGCCCAGTCAGGAGAGCAGAAGCCACATCTCTCCCCTTCAAATAATTCCCGTCTCCAACGTAGAGAAGCAAAGATGTCTCTTACTCTAAGTAAAAGAGAAAATGATAAGGGGGCTGACTTTACATCAAATACTCTAAGTAAGACAGAAGGTGACGAGGAAAAGTTTGAAGATGCCTATGAAATGATCCCTGTGGCCACAACAATGAATCTAACATCTTCCCTGGAAGAGTGCACAACTGGATTGTATTTGTTCCTAAATAACAGATTCTCCGATGCCATACATCTCATTCACCCATGGTCGAAAAACAGCATCTACCATGCTCTGATCTATAATATCCTTATGGTTGTCAAGGCCATTTTGACTTTTGAGCCACAGGATATACAGACTGGGGTGACTACTGCGAAGGAAGCTTTGAAAACCTGTAACAATTTCCGAAGAAAGTTTAGGATGATGAATTTTTCTCATCTCGTGAAGAAACATGGAATAAAGGCTATTAAAGAAGAGGAATTGCATGCTGAAATCTGCTATGCGCAGTGTTTGATTCTGAAAGCCACTGTAACATCTATACAGGATGAAAGTATTCTTAGTTTCCTTAAAAGTGCAATTAACATTGGGTTAAGTTATCAAATATACAAAGACTGTCAACAGGTATTAACACAGATGCCTAACTACCACAGCAAAACCTACGAACACCTGGTTGAAGGAGTAAAATTTGGACTTGGAGCATTCAATCTGCTATTATCACTTGTGCCACCAAAGACACTTAAACTACTCAATATTGTTGGATATTCTGGTGATAGAGAGGTAGGCTTGACTTTGCTTTATGAGAGTGCATCCAAATCCCATATAAATAATATCTTAAGTGCTTTGACTCTAGTCTTTTATTACAGTTACATCTATGTAGCTATTGGTGTTGAAAGGGATCACAGTTCTGCTGTAGAGGATCTCTTCCTAATCTACCTCCAGAAATTCCCAAACTGTGTCATACTTAAATTTTTTCAGGCACGTTTTTGTATGCTGAAAGGAAATTTTGAAAACGCACAGTTAGTATTAGCAGAGTGCATCCTTATTCAAAATGAATGGAAGCAGGTTCATCATCTCTGTTACTGGGAACTCATGTGGTGCCACATCTTTCTGGGGAATTGGAAGAAGGCTTACCGCTATGCCAATCTCCTGTCTCGTTACAGCAGGTGGTCTCGGGCAATATACATGTACAGTAGAGCCATGCTGCTTACCTTGCTTCCTTCCCAATCTGTGAAATCAGTGAGTGAGGACATAAGCTCTCTCTTCTTACAAGTGGATAGCCTGAAAATCAAAATGTTAGGAAGTTTTGTGCCAATAGAAAAGTTCGTTGCTGAGAAGGGGCGGCGCTACGGGACCACTACCGGCTGGTATACAGCGCAGCCCATTCTGGAATTCATTTACTCCTGGAGTGGTTTCCGAGTCATGAGCAAAAAACTAGACCTTATTTCAAACTGGCTGTCAATAATTGATAAAGGAGAAGACCTCTTGCGAGAAAATCCAGATACCGAGTATGGCACAGATGACCTAAGTTTGATAAACTTGCTGAAGGGCCTGTGCCTGAAACACCTCGGCAGATATTCGATGGCTGAGCATTACTTTCATCGTGTCATTCAGAAGGAGAAATCGTTGAAATACGACCACTATTTGGTGCCGTATACTTACTACGAACTAGGAATTCTCCACTATCTACAAGGAGATTATGACAGGGCAACAAAAAGCCTAGGCAATATTCAAAACTACAAAGACTATTCCATGGAAACTCGATTACAGTTTAGGGCCCACATAGCCCTTGAACAAATAGCTAAAGAAAAGTGATGGTTTTGACACAAAGAGGGGTTTTGTTTATCATGGGTGATGTAGCCGCAACCAGCAAGAAAGGTCATTTCTTTGTGGAAGATATCTAAGAAGAGACAGATGCCAAAATCTGATCAGCAACAAGTAAGAAAGGGATTGGCCATTACTTTTCCCTCTTTCCTTCTCTATACCAATAAAATGCAATGTCTTAGACTGGCAAATGGAGTGCTGCCCATTCTTGAAAAAGAAAAGGCAAAAGATGTACAGTTGACCACTGAACAACACAGGGATTATGGGCACTGACCCTGCACAGTCAAAAATCTACATACAACTTTTGACGTCCCTACAACTTAACCACTGATAGCTTACTGTTGACCAAAAGGCCTGTCAATAACACAGTCAATTAACAAATACTTTGTATGTTGTATGTATTACATAGTGTGTCCTTATTGTAAAGGAAGCTGGAGGAGAAAAAAGGTTATTGAGGAAAGCATAAAGCAGGGAAAATACATTTACAGGGCTGTATCATATCAAACAAACAAAAAATTCAGGTATAAGTGAATCTGCACATTTCAAACCCATGTTGTTGAAGGGTCAGCTATACATTATAAAGTAAACCCTCTCTGGGGGTACGTGGGTGTCTCAGTCGGTTAAGTGTCTGTCTATGGTTCAGGTCCTGATCTCGTGGTTCTTGAGTTCGAGCCCCACGTCGGGCTCTGTGCTGACAGCTCAGAGCCTGGAGCCTGCTTCAGATTCTGTGTCTCTCCCTCTCTCTGCCCCTCCCCTACCCATGTTCTGTCTCTCAATAATAAAGAAACGTTAAAAAGTTTTAAAAATAAAGTAAACCCTTTCCTATATGTTATGAAGTTTTCAATTAGGTTAGATAACATTTTCAAAAACTCAAAAAATATATTTTTTAACCTCTCACTAGATAACTTGCCAATAAAATATAAAAAGTAGCTACGCCAGGAATCCCAGTGCCCTATGCATGTTTTTATAGTCAAAAGAAAGAAACCTGGGGTGCCTGGGTGGCTCTGTTGGTTAAGCCTCCGACTTCGGCTCAGGTCAGATCACACGTCCGTGGGTTCGAGCCCCGCATCAGGCTCTGTGCTGACAGGTAGCTCAGAGCCTGGAGCCTGCTTCCAGTTCTGTGTCTCCTTCTCTCTCTGCCCCTCCCCCTCTCATGCTCTGTCTCTCTCCGTATCAAAAATAAATAAAACATTTAAAAAAAAAAAAGAAAGAAACCTTTAACGTCTGACATTTCAAAACAATGATGCACTGAAGAGCATAGACTCTGACTTGTTTTCCCTCTTACACAGTAATTTTTTAAATGTTTATTTATTTTGAGGGAGCATGCATGAGCAGGGAGGGGCAGAGAGAGAGAGGGAGGGAAGAGAGAGAGAGAGAGAGGGAGGGAGAGAATCCCAAGTTGACTTTGTGCTGTCAGCATGGAGCCTGACGCGGGGCTCAAACCCTGAACCGGGAGATCATGACCTGAGCTGAAATAAAGAGTGACATACTTAACTGACCGAGCTATCCAGTCACCCCTACACCATAATTTGTACTGGCTTTTTATAGCAGAGAAGATATTTTCCTCTGCGTGATCAGTAGTCTGTTTCACCTTTTTCCTTAGGAAGCTCAAATATGGATCTGTAGTTTGCCATAGAGTAGAGAAGAAAAAGCCACCCCTCCCACACACACACTCTTTGAAGATAATTGGAGGAGGAGTGGAGGGAAGATAGATACACTGAGCAGGAAAAAAAAGGCTAAGCCTGTGAAGGGAGACTTGAGTTACTGCCTGACCCTCCCTTAGTTACCCTCCCTAAGGCCTAAGGAGCTACAACTTAATTAAATGCTTGTATCTATCCTGTTGCTATTGTTAGTGGGTTAATCTGAGAGTATATGGCAGCGGTAGGCAGGGGGCCCATATTGCTTTACCTGCCTTGGGGATAGACCGTTCAGTTTCCAGACCATTAAATCTGGCTGTGTGTATCCTCCCTTGGAAAGTCACCCTTGGAAACAGACCTTGCTGGGAAAGTCTGGTTTGCTAAAACACATGAGTGAAACACATTATTTTAATGCTTTGGGCATCCCAAGCAATCAACTGAAACGGCACAATGAAGAGCTAGTGTTTCAGATTTAAAAATGCTTACTTTGAAAAGCACATTCCTTATGAACTACAAATAGATGTACAACTGTGCAAGGGCACCTGGGTGGCTCAGTCGGTTAAGCGTACGACTTCAGCTCAGGTCATGATTTCACGGTCTGTGGGTTTGAGCCCTGAGTTGGGCTCTGTGCTGACAGTTCAGAGCCTGGAGCCTGCTCTGGATTCCGTCTCCCTCTCTCTCTGCCCCTCCCCCACTCATGCTCTGTCTCTCGTCATTTGTCAAAAATGAATAAACATTAAAAAAAAAAAAACTTAGATGGGGCACCTGGGTGGCTCAGTGGGGTAAGCATCTGACTTTGGCTCAGGTCATGATCTAGTGGTTTGCGAGTTCAAGCCCCGTGTTAGGCTGTGTGCTGACAGCTTAGGGCCTGGAACCTGCTTCAGATTCTTTGTCTCCCTCTCTCTGTTCCTCCTCTGCTCACACTGTCTGTCTGTCTGTCTCTCTCAAAAATAAAGATTAAAAAAACACAAAATTTTTAGATGTACAACTATGCTTAAGTTATCCTTCTTTATTTAGTTAGTATGGTATAGTAGTTAAGAGGCCAGGCTCTGGTCTGATTACCTGGATTTGTATCCTTGTTCTGTCACTAGCTAGTCGCATGGTCTCTGGCCTCTGTGACTCAGTGTCCTTTGCAAGGATAATAGTTCCTATTTCATGTTTTTTCTGTGTTCATTAAGATTAAGTTAATACATGTTTGTAATTACTACTACTACCAGTAGTAAGAATAATGATACATGGTTCCTTAGCGCAGAGGATTTAAGTTACTTCCTTAGAAAAAGCAAAGGTTGCTTTGTTACCCGCTTCGCCAATCTTAAATTTGACCTGTTAATTTGCTTTTTCTGTTCTTGGTCACTTATGAAATAAGTAACTCTGCCTAAATCATGGTCTTGTGTTTTGTCTCAGCTTCTTCCAATGAAGAGCAAATTTATTAATTGGTTAAATAAATATATATTGAATGCCTACTATTTTTTTAATGTTTATTTTTGAGAGAGACAGAGAGAGACTGAGTGAGAGTGGGTGAGGGTCAGAGAGAGAGGGAGACACAGAATCCAAAGCAGGCTCCAGGCTCTGAGCTGTCCACGCAGTGCCTGACGTGGGGCCTGTTGATTTTTCCCTTGAAGCATTTGTTGAATCTATTCCTTTCCCCCTTTTTCATTTCCACTGCTATCAGCTTATGTCCTGTCTGGACCACTGCACTGATTTTTAGGAACTCAGTAGTCAACATCTTTTGTTGTTCCAAGGCAATTCCAGGGAAAAATAAAAATAGTTAACCCCACTTTATTTTTTTCAAAACAAAATAACATTTGTGTAAAATTTGTATATTCTTACCACTTAAGTTGATGATGTCATTGAATAAGAGGGAAAAAAAGAGAAAATAAAGTGGCACTGATGTTTAGCCAACATAAAGAGATTATCCAAGGGGCACCTGGGTGGCTCAGTTGGTTAAGCGGCCGGCTTCAGCTCAGGTCATGATCTCACAGTTCATGAGTTCAAGCGCCGCGTCGGGCTCTGTGCTGACAGCTAGCTCAGAGCCTGGAGGCTGCTTCAGATTCTGTGTCTCCCTCTCTCTCTGACCCTCCTGTGCTCACACTATCTCTGTCTCTCAAAAATAAATAAAAATCATTAAAAAAATAAAAAAAAGAGAGATTATCCAAGCGTATTTGAAAAACAATAATACAGAAACAGTTTTCTAAAGCTTCAAGCCTTAACATGAACTTTAGAGTTCAGAAGTCCAATCAAAGCATTTTCCTCCTTGGAAAACAATCCTATCTTCACTCTATGGTTAGGCAAACCAATCTCCTCTGAGACTGTAAAATCTCCCCTCCAGGCAGTACTTGGCAGGGCAGATAACTAATCAATTTGGAGACACTGCCTCCTTAAAACTGATTTCCATTTGGAAAGTGATTCTGGAATTTTTCTGTCCTGATACCATTGCTTTGTTTGGATAGACAGGCTACCTTTTATGTAAAGTTTCAGGGTATACACACACTCACACATACACATATATATGTATATATAAATATATATATTCTGTACTTACTTTCTCTACCTCTATTTTCTCTGCATCCTTCTTAATATACTGATTTAATCATGTTATTCCATTACTGAAAAATTTTCCGTTCTTTTTGGTCTAGTTATTTACTCAAAATGAGTTAATATTTTGGAAGTTCTTAAAGTAGTGCCTGGCACATATTATGTGCTATATAACTACCTAACAAATAAAAATTCAATTCAAATTGAGCA
Organism: Suricata suricatta; assembly: GCF_006229205.1. Classification (NCBI taxonomy): domain Eukaryota; kingdom Metazoa; phylum Chordata; class Mammalia; order Carnivora; family Herpestidae; genus Suricata; species Suricata suricatta. Next base: position 134,825,993 of record NC_043703.1, on the reverse strand, counting down.
CTTACTATATGCCAGCCAATGTGGTAGAGGTGCAGGATATGGTAGTAAATAAAACAGACATGGCCCCTGCCCTTAGAGGGTTTACAGGCCTTACTAAGTAACTGTATATGGCTTAGTCATGAAAATTTATTGCTGATGGGATGTGAAGTCATCTAATCCCACATTTTCATTTACAAATGAGGAAGGAAATTGAAATCTAAGAAGGCAAATGACATCAAAAGTCAGAAAGCTGATAGGAACACAGTCAGTGGTGAGCAGGAACCAGCTTAAACTGTTTCAAAACCATTGTTAAATTGAAAGGACACAGGTCTGAACCAAACTGACTCCATGACAGGCTTTAAGTTTCCCCTTTGTTCTTGAAGGCCTAAGTTTCAGTTTCCCAGAATCATTAGACAATAAAAGGGCACAGATTGCTCAACAGGAGACCACCTTCACAGCACCCAATCAGAAGCGGCCGGCTAACACCCTTAACATTCCTAAGGACAGGCCTGTAGATGGAAACCATAGATAGTTACCTGTTGTTTAATACTAGATTAACCAGTTACTCACCCCATGTGGGGGTCTTGGGCCCACTCTGTAATTGGTTATTTTCAAAGATATTCTAAATGTTGTCATTGGGTCCCACCAAAAGTAACGAACGCTCTAAACAAAATGTATGGTTAAAGTTGTTGCCAATAGTGTTATGCGATACTGATTGGATCACTGTACCTATGTCACAATTTCCTGTAACTGCCCCTTCCCAAACCCCATAAAACCCTGCTCAGCCCTTGTTTGGGGCTCTCAGCACGGATCTACTGCATTGGTGAAGTCTGTGAGCCCAAGCCAGTAATAAAGCCCTTTGTTTTTGCATGCGTGCCTTGGTCTCCCTGGCAGTCTCTGGTCTTTGGGGGATACTGCGATCTGGGCATAACAAAATATTCAGGAATTTTTTACAGCCAGTTGTTGAAATCAGCCATGGTAGGAATATTTACCCCATAGAAATCAGCAAATGGTACAAATCAAGCCTGTTTTTTTTTTTTCTGGGAAACTGGTCTACCAGGACACTACAGATTTAACCAAATTGAAACCAAGGTTGCCCAAACTCCTTGCCCAGTGCTTTTCATTCCAACCTATAGCTCCTTTGATCAGATTCTATATCCTATAGACACAGAATTTTTTGTGGTTGGTTCATTACCCATAAATCAAGTTCAAGGGCACCTCTTTAAGAAGCTTTTCTAAGAACACTTTCCCCAACCCTTCCCATTTATTATCACGTCCAGGTAGAATGATAGCTTACTTGTTTGTAAGTACAAGGGGACATCATCCCCTTTCCAACGGCAAGACATTTTTAAAATTATTTTTTGAATTCCTAGTTGTTAACAGAAAATGTAGCATGTATAGGTACACAATATATGCTTGATGAATAAATGTACAAGGAAAGAATAGACATTTTTAGCGTGTTCTATTTGTTGGAAGAAAAAGCCAGAACATTAAAAAAAATCTTGGACCAAAATGACCAGATTATTTTTTTTCTGACTTTACATTGCATAAGATATACTTAGCAAATTACTACCCTACTCTCACCTCATTTCCTACCTATTTTTTTCATGATAAGTATATTCTTTATCTACCTACTATTAAGATCCAACACTATGAATCGAAAATTGTGATAGTCTGGCCAAGGCAGGGCAGGTTTATCTTTGTACCATGATGAAGAACAGTAATAAAACTATTGACAACTTTTTTTACCTTCTGATTTTCTTCAGGGCAGTAAACACAAGGTTTTTTTTTTTTTTTAATTTTTTTTTAATGCTTTATTTATTTTTGATACAGAAGAGACAGAGCATGAGAGGGGGAGGGTCAGAGAGAGAGGGATACAGAATCTGAAACAGGCTCCAGGCTCTGAGCTAGCTGTCAGCACAGAGCCTGACGGAGGGCTCGAACCCACGAACATGAGATCTGACCTGAGCCGAAGTCGGAGGCTTAACTGACTGAGCCACCCAGGCGCCCCAACACAAGGTTTTTAAAAAAATATTTCTTGCTCAGACACCTGATTGGCTCAGTGGGTAGAGTATGTAATGTTTTTTAATGTTTATTTATTTATGTATTTTGAGAGAAATAAGACAGGGAGAAAGCCCGTGCTGTGGAGGGGCAGAGAGAGAGGGAGAGAGAGAATCCCAAGCAGACTCTGTGCTGTCAACGCAAACCCTAATGTGGGGCTTGATCCCACAAACCGTGAGATCATAACCTGAGCTGAAATGAAGAGTCAAACACTTAACCAACTGAGCCACCCAAGCACCCCAGAGCATTCAACTCTTAATCTTGGGGTCATGAGTTTGAACCCTACATTGGGTGTAGAGATTATTTAAGAAAATATTTCTTAAAAAAAAATAAAAAGAAAATATTTCTTGCTAAAAATTAAACAAATTTTACTCCAAAATCTAGGAGAAAAGTGAAGAATGTGAGAGAAGGGACATCAACTGGTCAGAGGGAGCCACCAGAGAGATCAAAAAGGAAATTGCACTATCCGAACTTGTTGAGGGTGGACTACTGGAGAGGGTCTTTCTGTAAACCTCCATCAGGAAGTAGGCTGGGCTCAGTCTGTTAGAAATCAGTGATTCCATATGTAGATGCAGTGATTCTTTAGTTTCTCTAGAAAACTAAAGGGAGAGGGGGAGAGAAGAGAAGGAAACTGCCCCAGTCTCATCAATTTAAAAGGTGTAATTTAAATTAAGCTTGAAGCTCCTTTCCGAAGTCTTTGATTCTTCAGGACAGTTAGGCCGCTTCAACTGCAAATAACCAGTTGTTGCAAATGGTTGAAGCTCTTTTGGACTGAATTTTTTCAAGGTCAAACGTTTAACTTCAGACAGTAACAACTGGTATTTGTAAGAGTTGCCATGGGAAAGCAACTGAGCGGCCACTTTGATGTGGAGAGCTGCGAACACTGACAACCCCCACTTGCAAACCTGGGATGACCCGAGCCATTTGGAAAGCACCAGCGGCCATTTTATTGCAGGCCAGATAACAGATCCAGGCGCCACCAGGACGGACGACCCCCACTCTCAATCTGGACTATCTCAAACTGTAATGCCTCACCATGGAATTCCAGTATCCTCCTCCCCACCGAAGCGAACAACCAATTGAATCCTGCCACCGTCCAAAGAAGACCCTACGTGGCTATCAGCCCACCTAAGCTCAAACCCGGAACTTCGGCACCCATAAAAGACCTTGCTCTCCCATATCAGGTGCGACTTCCCTGACTCCCCGCTCCAGAGTCACGGAACCTCGCCCGGGAATTGCAGATCCCAATAAAGGCCTTCTTGGCACCATAACGTGGTCTCTTTGTCCTCCCGTCTCTGCCTCCATCTATTAAACCTTACAGTATTTATAGTAGCTCTTTGTAGATTTATAGAGGACTTTAAAGTTAATCAGGGGCGCCCGGGTGGCTTAGTCGGTTAAGCCTCCGACTTCGGCTCAGGTCAGATCTCACGTTCGTGGGTTTGAGCCCCGCGTCAGGCTCTGTGCATTAGCTGTGCTGACAGCTCAGAGCCTGGAGCCTGCTTTCAGTTCTGTGTCTCCTCTCTCTGTCCCTCCCCCTCTCATGCTCTGTCTCTCTCTGTATCAAAAATAAATAAAACATTAAAAAATTAAAAAAAAATTAATCTACAAAGCCACATTAATAAAATCAACCAATCATTCTGTAATGCCCAAGTTATCAATATCACCCCAAAACCAGAAACTGCCAGGGAGACCAAGTCACGCATATAAAAGCAAAGGGCAGTTTTATTACGGCTTAGGCTCGCCCAGCCTACGTTCGGTCTCACAGCCTTCACCAACGCAGTGGATCTGTGCTGAGAGCCCCGAACAAAGGTGGGGTAGGGCTTTTATGAGTTTGGGAAGGGGAAGTTAAAGAAAATTGTGACATAGGTACAGCGATCCAATTATTATTACACAATATTATTGACAGCAGGTTTATCCAATTACAACATTTAGAGTGTTAACCAATTACAGAGTAGACCCAGGACCCAGGACCCCCACGTAGGGTGTAACTAACCTTAGGCAATAACTGATTACCTATAGCTTCTATTTCTTGGCCTGCCCTTAGGAATGTTAAGGGTATTACAAGGGTGGTCCCTCTTGCCTTGGGCAATGTGTGCCCTTCTATTGTCTCAAACCTGCGTCTTTACAATTCAATGACTGAAGGTTGCCAAAGGATTATTTGAAATGATGGCAGTGATAAACAATATACTTTACAAGGATTATGTGAACTCAAATTCCAGACTGTAAGGGAAAAGCTATTTTTTTAAGTAATTTTTGAGACAGCGCACAAGCGCAAGCAGCAGAGGGGCAGAGAGCAGAGGACCGAGGATCTGAAGCAGGCTCAGCGCTGAAAGCAGAGAGCTGATGTGGTACTCCAACTCAGGAGCTACAAAATCACTAGCGGGGAGACCATGAGCAGTCCTCTGATTCAGTTTCTGTAAATCTCCCTTGGTGTTCACAATTGCAGAAACTCAACGTTTAACCCTGTAGCATTTTTCAGGATCACAGTCTAGAAAAAAAAAAAACGGGACCAAGCCAGGGATCACCTAAGTACCTGAACATAAATCCGCGGCAGAAGCGAGTCTTTTGCACTTTTCTACTGGGGGACTGAGGAGGGGGTGGGGGATTGGAGGAGAAGCTGAGCTTTCCCACCGAGAGGTCTTCTAGGTGGAATTCATCCCGATCCTGTGCTTTCTTTCTGGCTTCTGCAACTCCTGCAGGACTGTAGCAAAGGCACATCCCGAAGGAGCAGAGGTATTAATTGCCTCACACCGGCGTAACAAACAAATATCTTGGTTCTACCGCTCTTCTCCAAGGCATTTTCATTTCACGCTTCTAAAGCTTTAGGATTTCCCTAGAGGGTTCTTGTGCTTTGATTCCACCGCAAGGGTGCATTTCCATGTCTATTCTCAGTGAGGACCTGGCACGAGACTTTTCCTCTTTCAAAGCAAAAGGTTGAAATGTCCATCGTGGCAGTGAAGAGGAGGGGCTCTAGCGAACAAGGAGCCTGATTACACAAAAATCTCAAGCCCTGCCCGCACCCCGTGCCTGAGCTTTATCCCCGCCATCCAGCCCGCCAACTCCCTCAGACCCATAGGTGTGACCAAAGCCAAGGACTACAAAACAGAGAATTCTGGGGGAAGGAAGTGACGACGCGGCCCAGGGCATGCTGGGCTCAGACGGGTGGCGCAGAGGAGACACTTTCCTTACCGCGCGTGGTTCGTGTGTGTCCTTCACTGCTACGAGTTGTAACTGGTATTTTTGTCATTTGTTGGGATTAAACGTTAAGCACCACTGGGTTTGGGTGCTGCTTTAAGTATCGCGCTGCTGCAAGCTAGGTCAGGGAATCTGCGCTGGAGAGCCTTCGCTGCTGCCCCCTGGTTCGTGCATCTTCCAAACAAGAAAGAGGGAATTGTCACAAATCCGAGGACTCTCCCTGGCGAGATCCAGCGGAGAAACAGCCAGAGAGAGCGAGTTTTCTTTTTCAGGTTTGGCTAAAAGGGGTGTGGAGAGCAGACAAAGGGTTGGAGCATCTGCGGTTCGGAGTTCAAAGCCAGGGTGAAGGCGATATGGAGTGGGACTGGGTGGTGGAACAGTAGTAAGCCGGATGGGTTAGCCCCATGGCAGCTCGGTATGTCTCCTTAGCTTTCAGATTGAATTGTGAGTATCAGCTATTTTCCTGATGTGGAACTTGAGGCAAATCACAGATGTTCTCTATGCCTAGGATAGAGATTAGGGGTTTGCTTGAGTGAAACATATGTATTAACCCGGACTGGTGGTGGTTTTTGATCTAGTCAGCTGGCAGCCATGAATGAATGGATGAAGAAAGGCCCTTTAGAATGGCAAGATTACACGTACAAAGAAGTCAAAGTGACAGCCAGTGAGAAGGAGTATAAAGGATGGGTTTTAACTACAGACCCAGTTTCTGCCAAGTGAGTATGGGTCCTGCTTTCCAGAAATCATGACCACCCCTCTTTGTGCTGCCGTACCTTATATTCAAACTAGGGAAGTAGATAAATGAAAGGCATGTAAGAATGCACGTGTAGGAATTGTATTGCCTTTGAATCTAAGTGCTGTTCAAACTGTGGATTACCTTGGAACCAGCCAGGTTTGTAGAAATGATACTTTTTTTTTCTGTTCCTACGTTTTTATTAGAAAATCTCAAACATACATAAACGTAGAGAGAATAGGATAACAGACACTAGCTTTACCTTCCCATTCAGAATATCTTTAAGCCATTTGCACAGCTCATTTAGCTTCCTTCGTAAATATCTCAATGTAGCTTTTAATAGCTAAGAACTGTAATAAATGTCACACCATTATAATTTTATTCATAAATACATCAATACATATTTCAACTGATGAAGACTCTTTAATAACCACAATAACATAATACCTAATAAAAGTAATAATAACTTTATTAACAGTCCTTGTTTAGATTTGCCTTGTTGTCTCAAAAGTATCTTTTTATATTGGTTTATCAATTTGGTTGATAATGTTTCTTAAGTATCCTGATCTGTGACTCTGTACTTTCTCTTTTTAGGTTTTTTTTTTTTTTTTTTTTCATTATTTTGGAGAGAAAGCCAGAGCGAATGAGTTGAGGAGAGGGGTAAAGGGAGAGAGTATCTTAAGCCGGCTCCATGATAAGTGTGGAGCCTGACTCGGGACCCTGGGATCAACACCCGAGCTGAAATCAGACACTCAACCAACTGTGCCTCCCAGGCGTCCCTTCTTTTTAGTTTTCTGTATCATTTATTTGTTGAAGAAGTGGGATCATTTGTCTTGCAGAGTTGAACACACATTCTGAATTTAGCTTATGTTATATTTGGATTTTAAGTTTTTCCACTAATGGCCTTATTCTGTTCCAGGACCCAATCTAGGATCCCACATTACATTTAATCATCATGTGTCCTTAGCCTCTGATTTGTGATAACTTTTAGTCTTCCCTTGTTTTTCATGACCTTGACGCTTTTGAAGAGTACCGATGAGGTGTTTTGAAGAATGTCTCTCAGTTTGGGTTTGTGTGATGCTTTCTCATAAGTAGCCTGGGGTTGTAGGCTTTGGGAAGATACCACAGAAGTGACCTCCCCTTCACTTCACATTGCATCATATCATGCGAGATGACCTGAGCCGATGTTGGACACTTGACCAACTGAGCCACCCAGGTGTCCCTACATGGTTTTTATTGTTTTGTTTTTTAAAGAGCTAACATTTGGCTTTGGTGATCGTGTTATTAACTCTTTTGTTTTCTATTTCATTAATGTTGTGTTTTGTTCTTTTCTTTGATCTTCTATGAAGGCGAGTTACTCAGTTGTTGTTGAACTCTCAAAGTTAAGTCTGTACCCTTCTTTTCTAATATCTAAGCCATTTATAAATCTTTAATGCTTTAACTGCATCCTGCAATGATTGGCTTTAGGCTAGACAAAAAGTTTACATGTGGGGCCCCTGGGGGGCTCATTCGGTTAAAGGTTTGACTTTGGGTCAGGTCATGATCTTGCAGCTCGTGATTCAAGCCCTGCGTTGGGCTCTGTGCTGACAACTCAGAGCCTGGAGCCTGCTTCAGATTCTGTGTCTCCTCTCTCTGCTCCTCCCCTGATCATGTTCTGTGTCTCTCAAAAATAAATAAACAACAACAACAAAAGAGTTTAGATATATAGGACCCTCAGTGAATACTTATTGACCAAGTACAAACATTTGATGGTGAGGGGATTAATTTTTAACAGGGAAGTTCTTATTCTGTATTCTTATTACCTGTTGGGGCTGGTGGCGCCTCTCATTCCATTGCTTCTTCCATAGTTTTATGGGACTTGAGGTGGGTTTTTTTTGCACATCTGCTCTGAACTTACTTTTCCTCCAAAGTATCGTCCTCGTGAACTTCCTAGAAGATGACAGCATATCTGTGACTGGAATTATGGGCCATGCTGTGCAGACTGTTGAAACTGTGAACGAAGGGGACCACGGAGTGAGAGAGAAGCTGGCACACTTGTTCATGTCTGAAGACTGCCAGGCATACAGCCCCGAGGACCTGGAGAAGAGGAAGAACAGCCTCAAGCAATGGCTCGAGAAGAACCGCATCCCCATCACTGAACAGGGAGACTCACGGAGGACGCTCTGTGTGGCTGGGGTCCTGACGATAGACCCCCCGTACGGGCCCGAAAATTGCAGCAGTTCTAATGAGATCATTCTGTCCCGTGTCCAGGATCTTATTCAAGGACATCTTGCAGCTGCCCAGTGAGAGGCCAAGAACTATGGATGCGCTTATTGAAATAAGGCTTCATCTTTATTTTTTCCTTCATGAAGTGTTTTGAATGTTAAATCCATCGTATTACAAGACTTCAGAGGCACGTATGTATGTGAGAGAGAGTTTTAATTCTCTATTGTTTTGGTAAAAATCAAAGATGTGGATTAGGAGTGCTAATAACCGTGGCTAGGATAGTATCACACGCACAGGGACATTAGAATTGGAAGAGTCTTTTGGGGGGGATACACCTCCATTTCTGTTGTGCAAGAAATGTATTTGGAAGAAATGCAACATGTTAGATTCAATATAAAATGTTGAGTTTGTTGCACTAACTGTATGTGTCTGTTTTAAAATGTTTGTTTATTGTATGATGATGAAATAGCTTTTGAATTTGTTTGAGTGTTTTTCAGGGGCATGTCTAGAGTGACCCCAGGTGCTCACATCAGATTAGAACCCCAAGCCTCTGACTCCCTAGGACAAAGGTCCAGTCTGCTGCCTCCATTTGTTACAATTTCGTTGGAACACAGCCTTATCCACTAGTTGACATATTTTCTGTAGCTGCTTTTGAGCCATAATGGCAGATCTGAGTGTCGTGACAGAAACTAAGTGGATTGTATTTACAGAAAAATATAGCCCTTTACAGAAGGTTTACCCTAGGGAAGTCCTTGAAGTAGCCTGGTCTGCCAAGGGTCAGGGCAGGTTTCCCAAGTTTTGACCTGGATAGGCCGCTCAAGCCGCTCTAGGGCTAACCTCTCCCTTCTCCCTGGTCTGTCCGCAGGAATTCAGCTGTGCAAACAGACCTTTCAGTTGTCACGTATGTCCCTTACCTCTCAGACAAAAAAAAAAAGCGGTACCTTTTGGAAGAAATACTTTAAAATATTCAGGTTTTGTGGGGTCTTGGAAGGCAGCCCGATAACAGCCATTTTCCTGCTCCGTTGTCTAATGAAAGCAGGAGGCCTCATGCTTCTCGCGCCTTGGCAAACCTGAGTCAGCTGGAGAGCTTGTTAAAACGGATTGCGGGGCCCTACTCCCTCTGGATTCTGACTCGGTAGGTCCCTGTTGGGGCCCAGGCGTTTGTGTTTCTAACTCCCAGACAGTGGCGATGCTGCTGTCTCAGACTGCACTTGCAAAAGCAGCTCAGAAACAGGAAGGCCTTCCCTCACAACTTTAAAGTTCCCGTGATCCTAAAAACATTTAGTGCAGAGCCTTTCTGCTTGTGACTGAGACTCTCCCGTTCAAACGCTGGGATGTCTTCAGAAAGCAGAGAGGGGAAGGGGAATAAGAACAAATTAAATTTCGTGTGGAGATGATTCGGGCAAAATGAGGGAAGCCTTGGGATGAGAGAAGCCAGGTAGGAAACTGCCCACAGCATCAGTGGGGCTTGAACCCTGGTCCAGGGACAGGTGCACCGATGTTGGTAGATTTGTTTGCTGTCAGACTCATAAGCTGGGGACAGAGACTGTTTCTTGGCAACTGAGTCCTCCAATTGTTTAAACAATGTGCCTGCAAACAAGCCTCAGTGCTAAAAAGGGTAAACGACCTGGCGCTGCCATGGGAACCACAGATTCTTACATTTGTCCTGTTTCTTTGTGTTTCTAGTATTTGCTCAAATGGAAGTAGATGCCAATTCTGTGATTATGGCATACATGCATTGCTTTTCACTTATTTTAACATAATTTCAGATTTCCAGGAAATTTGCAAGAACAGGACACAGAATTCCCATCTAGCCTGCTCTGAGCAGTGTTAACATTTTCCCACATTTGCATCTGTTCACTTCCCTCCACCCCCTTCCCTTGATCTATTTGAGAGTAAATTATGGACAAATGGAAGAATGAGGACATTCTCTTAAATAACCATATCTCAGTCATCAGAATGAGGATATTAACATTGATACGGTACTGTGATTTAATACACACCTTATCCAGATTGTCTCATTGTCCATTGTTACAAAAATCCAAAAATGACAAAATGCAATTTTAAAAATTTGGACCATGTATCATGTTCAGTTATGGCCCGTCCTTTAATCTAGAATAGTTCTTCAGTATTTCTTTGATTTGGGGGACATTGACATCTATTTTGTGGAATAACCCTCAATTTGGGTTGTCTGATATTTCCTTATGATTCAACTTGATGTACGATTATTTTGGGTAGAAGTACCCTAGAAATGATAGTGTATTCTCCATACATCATATCAGGAGGCACATAATTTTGATTTGTCCTGTTTCGGTGTTGTTAACTGCGATCACTTGGTGAAGGTGGTATCTGTTAGGTTTCTCTACTGTAAAGTTACTATTTTTTTTATTTTTGTTATTCATTTATTTATTTTAGAATCAGGGTTTTTTAAAAAAAGTTTATTTAATTTTGAGAGAGAGAGAGAGCATGCGAGTGAGGGAGGGGCAGAGAGAGAGGAGAGAGAGAATCCCAAGAAGGCTCCACAGTCAGTGCAAAGCCCCACACAGGGCTCAAACTCACAAACCCATGAGATCATGACCTGAGCCAAAATCAAGGAGTGAGATGCTTAACTGACTAAGCCACCAGGCGCCCCAAGTTACTGTTTTTTAAAATTAATTTTTTTTGGTAATCTCTACACCCAATGTGGAGCTCAAACTTACAACTCAAGATCAAGAGTTGCATACTCTTCTGATTAAGCCAGGTGCCACACATTGTTTTTTAAAGTTATCTTACAACACTTTTTATTTTTTGCTTATTTATTTTTTAAATATTTTTTAAGTAATTTCTAGACCGAGCATGGGGCTCAAACTCATAACCCTGAAATAAAGAGTCGTGTGTCCTACTGACTGAGCCAGCCAGGTGCCCAACATATTTTTTAATTTAATTTTATTTTTAAGTTTTTTTATTTTGAAAAAGAGAATCCCAAGCAGGCTCTGCACCAGCAGTCCAGAGCCCAATGTGGGGCTTGAACTCATGAACCAGGAGATGGACCTGAGCTGAAACTAAGATGCTTAACTGACTGAGCCACCCAGGCATTCCACCCCAACATATTTTTTAAAAATATTTTATTTATTTTTGATACAGAGCATGAGAGGGGGAGAAGCACAGAGAGAAGGAGACACAGAATCTGAAGCAGGCTCCAGGCTCTGAGCCAGCTGTCAGCACAGAGCCTGATGCGGGGCTTGAACCCAGGAACGTGAGATCTGACCTGAGCCGAAGTTGGAGCCTTAACCGACTGAGCCACCCAGGCGCCCCCTCAACATATTGAGGCATTAATATGATACAATTAATTCAGTGATCTTTAGTAAATTTACAGAATTGTGCAGCCATCATCACAATCCTTTTTTTTATTAAACATTTCCATCATCCCCATAAGATTCTTTATCTCATTAGTAGTCAATTCCTATTCCCACCCTCAGCCCCAGGCAGCCACTGCTCTGCTTTCTGTATCCATAGGTTTGGCATTTTTGTACATTTCATATGAATGGAATCACACACTATGTGGTCATTGTGTCTGGCTTCTTTCACTTAGCATGATGTTTTTGAAGTTTACCCATGTTGTAGCGTGTATAAGAGGCTCTTTTTTTTTTTATTACTGAGTAATATTCCTTTGTGAATATACTACCTTTCATTTATTCATTCGCCATGGATATTTGGCTTGCTTCCAGTTTGGGGCTATTATGAATAATGCTGCTGTGAACATTTGTAAATGTATACCCATTTATATATATATACAAATATAAACATTTGTATATATATTTTTTCATTTCTCTTATGTGAAATACCCAGGAGTGCAGTTGCTGGATTATATGATAAATTACCTCTCATTTTGTAAGAAACTCAGGCTATTATTTCCTAATGTGGCTACATCATTTTACATTCATCAACATTGTATGAGGGTTCCAATTTTTCTGCACTCTTGTTATTGTGTGTGAGTCTAGAGGTTATGAAGTAGTATCACATTGTGGTTTTCATTTGCATTTCTCTAGTGACTAATGATGTTGAGCATCTTTTCATGAGCTTTTTGGCCATTTGTATATCTTTGGTGGAATCTTTACTCAAACATTTTGCCTGTTTTAAAAATTGAGTTGTCTACCTGAGTTGTAAGAATTATTTATCTATTCTAGATACAAGTGCTTTATCAAAATGTAAGATTGCAAGAGAGAATGAGGGAGGAGAGAGAGAGAGAGGGAGACGGAATTCAAAGTAGGCTCCGCACTGTCAGTGCAGAGCCCAACGTAGGGCTCAATCTCACAAATCATGAGATCATGACCTGAGCTGAAATCAAGAGTTGGGACCCTTAACCGACGAAGCCACCCAAGTGCTCTTTGTTTTGTATCTTCTTAGTGATGTTTTTGAACTTCAGAAGTTTAAGAAATTGACTAAGTATGATTTATCATATTTTTGTTCTTTCATGGATTATGCCTTTGGCATTTGTGGCTAAGAACTCTGCCTAACCTAAGGTCACATAGATTTTCTATGTTTTCTTTTAAAATTAATTAGCTTTTAGGGGTGCCTGGGTAGATCAGTTGGTTAAGCATTCAACTTTGTCTAAGGTCATGATTTCACAGTTAATGGGTTCGAACCTTTGTCAGGCTCTGTGCTGATAGCTAGTTGCCTGGAGCCTGCTTTGAGTTCTGTGTCTTTCTCTCTTTCTGCCCCTTCCCCACTCATGCTCTGTCTGTCTGTCTGTGTCTCTCAAAAATATTTAAACATTAAAAAAATTAGCTTTTAAGCTTAGGTTTGTATTCCATTTTGAGTAAATTTGTATGGTGTGAAGTCAGGGTCCAAGTTCATCTTTTACATGAGGATATCCCATTATTCTTGTACCATTTGTTGAAAAGACTTATTTCTCCATTTAATTGCCTTGGTACTTTTGTTAAAAATCGGTCTATCATATGGCACAAAAACAGACACTCAGATCAATGAAACAGCATAGACAACCCAGAAATGGACCCACAACGTATGGCCAACTGATCTTTGACAAAGCAGGAAAGAATATCCAACGGAATAAAGACAGTCTCTTCAGCAAGTGGTGCTGGGAAAACTGGACAGCAACATGCAGAAAAATGAACCTGGCCCACTTTCTTACACCATACACAAAAATAAACTCAAAATGGATGAAAGACCTAAATGTAAGACAGGAAGCCATCAAAATCCTCAAGGAGAAAGCAGGCAAAAACCTCCTTGACCTTGGCCGCAGCAACTTCTTACTCAACACGTCTCCAGAGGCAAAGGGAAACAAAAGCAAAAATGAACTTATTGGGACCTCATCAAAATAAAAAGCTGCACAGTGCAAGAAACAATCAGCAAAACTAAAAGGCAACCAACAGAGGCAGAAGATATTTGCAAATGACATATCAGATAAAGGGTTAGTATCCAAAATCTATAAAGAACTTGTTAAACTCAACACCCAATAAACAATCCAGTAAAGAAAGGGGCAAAAGATATGAATAGACACTTCTCCAAAGAAGACACCCAGATGGCCAACCAACACATGAAAAAAATGCTCAACATCACTCATCATCAGGGAAATATAAATCAAATCCACACCGAGATACCACCTCACACCTGTCAGAATGGCTAACATTAACAACTCAGGCAACAGCAGAAGTTGCAAAGATGCAGAAAAAGAGGATCTCTTTTGCGCTGCTGGTGGGAATGCAAACTGGTGCAGCCACTCTGGAAAACAAGTATGGAGGTTCCTCAAAAAAATTAAAAATAGAATTACTCTATGACCCAGCACTTGCACTACTAGGTATTTATCCAAGGGATACAGGTGTGCTGTTTGGAAGGGGCGCATGCACCCCACTGTTTATAGCAGTATTATCAACAATGGCCACAACAATAGCCTCAACTTTATCAACAATGGAAAGAGCTCAAATGTCCATCTACAGATGAATGGATCATGAAGATGTGGTGTATACACACACACACACAAACACACACACGATGGAGTATTACTTGAAATCAAGAAGAATGAAGTCTTGTCATTTGCAACTATGTGGATGGAACTAGAGGGTATTATGCTAAGGTGAAATTAGTCCATCAGAGAAAGAAATATATGACTTCCTTCATATGAGGATGTTAAGATATGAAACAGATAAACAAAAGGGAAAGAAGGCAAAAATAATGTAAAAACAGGGAGGGGGACAAAACACAAGAGACTTAAATATAGAGAACAAACAGGGTTACTGGAGGGGTTGTGAGGGGCGCTAAATGGGTGAGGGGCATTAAGGAATCTACTCCTGAAATCATTGTTGCACTATATGCTAACTAACTTGGATGTAAATCAAAAAAGAAAAAAGAAAAAAAATCAGTCTATCATAAATTGAAAAAGTTTATTTCTGGGCTTATAGTTTTGTTCCAGTGACGTATAGGCCTGTCCTTATGTTAGTAACACATTGTATTGATTCCTGTAGCTTTACAGTAAGATTTGATACCTATAAGTGTAAGTCCTCTAACTTTGTTCTTCTTAAAGATTGAGTGTTCTGACCCTTTGCATTTCCATATAAATTTTGGACGAGGTCATCATTTTCTGAAAAGATTGCCTGTGAGATTCTGTTGCATCTATGCATCAACTTGAAGAGAGTTGTCATTTTCATAATATTGAATCTTCCATTCCATGAACTAGAATGTCTCTTTATTTAAATTTTAGATTTTCTTACAAAAGTGTTTTTCAATGTGCAAGTGTTATACTTCTTCTGTTAAATTTATTCCTAGGTAGTTTTTTGCTATTGTGAATGGAATCGGGTTCTTAATTTCATTTTTGAGGTATTGATTGCTAGTATATAGAAGTAGTTGAGTTTTGTATATTGACCTTGCATCCCACAGCCTTGTTGAAGTCATTTATTTTACACACATTTTTGAGTTCCTCTTTCTGCACTTGACACACCCAAATACATTTTGAAGAAGTAGGCCATAAATTTATTCCCTACAGCTTCTTTGGTAATATGCAGAAGTTGCTCATAATATCTATCATCTATCAATCATCTACCTATTCATTCATTCTTCCCCTCTCCACTCCCTTCCCCTTACAAACTTTATTCCCTACAGCTTCTTTGGTAATATGCAGAAGTTGCTCACAATATTTCATTCATTCATTCATTCTTCCCCTTCTCACCCCACCCCTTCCCCTTACAATGTTGAAAGAAGCACACCTAATTGCTGAATGAGATTGAGATCCTTAAAAAGCATAATCAGATGGGGTGCCTGGGTGGTTCAGTCAGTGAAGCATCTGACTCTTGATTTCAGCCCAGGTCATGATCTTACGGTTCATGAGTTCAAGCTCTGCACCAACTGGACTGACAGTGAGGAGCCTACTTGGAATTCTATCTCTCTCCCTCTGTCTCTGCCCCTCTCGTGGATGCTCTATCTCGAAATAATTAAAAAAAAATAAAGACAGAATTAGAGACTTTGTTAAAGCCATTTTTAAAAAGTTTTTTTTAATTTAAGTAATCTCTACACCAATGTGGGGCTTGAACTCACAACTCTGAGATCAAGAGTTGCATGCTCTTCTGACTGAGCCAGCCAGACACCTCAGTGTCCTTCCTTTTAACATACAAGTGTCTAGTTAAAAAAAAAAAAAACCTTCAGAGGCGCTTGCAGCGGTAATTTATGTTCTTGATTAAATTTATTCAAGTAAACTCTTTCTCTATTGTCTTGTTTCTCCTGTGTCCCAGTTTATCTTTGTATCTTGAATTCCCAGGGTGGCTGGCACATAGCACCAGCTTAAAATAAGTTGGTTATATTGAAACTACAAGCATAAGTGTGGGAGGATTTCCTGCAACCCCAATTTGGGTCTCAAACTAGCACACATTAGTTATAAACTGGACAATCAGCCTCCCTGTTAAATAATCAGATTGCAGGCCTCAATTAATCCATCTTAGCCATGCTTCCTGTGGGGAACGATGGTATAAAGATTTCCAGGCTAGAAATATTGGGGGCAGCTGGAGTTTAAACAGGAAAGTGCATAGGTGAATTTCAGAGACAAAAGGGCAGCATTACGAAAACATCTATAATTATGGATTGTTTTGTGTTGGGTCTATAATCAATGGATTAGTTTCCTCATGTGGGATAGTCCCTTGGTGCCCGTGTATAGCATGGCCCTTGATTTGTAAAGACATCTGTCTTCTGAAGAGCATAATGCAGCTTTGACATTTAGTCTGGTAATCTTGCTAATAATCAAGTCCTAAAACCAACTGATTTGTTTTTTCAGTTCAAACTATACAAGGGTTACTGAGCCTAGAAATTATAGTTCCTAGTTATTTTTATGTTAGATTTCAACATTTTATAGTCATCTACCTATAGAGCTATATACTCCCATCCTCCTTTTCCCCTTTTTAAAAACCCTATTTGTGTTTTACCATATTGGCCAAAGTCTACTAGGTTGGGCTCTTCAAATAACAGAAAGATAAGGTAAGGGTGTGTGTGTGTGTGTGTGTGTGTGTGTGTGTGTTTCAAATATTGTAATGTGGACCTGAGTGTGAGAACTTGAATTTTGCAGTGGAAAATGTTAGCAGTATTAGTTTCACATGCAAACTGTATTATCTTTTTTTTTTTTTTTAAAGTTTATTTATTTTGAGTGGGGCTGAGAGAGAGAGAGAAAGAGAGAGAGAGAGATAGAATCCCAAGCAGGCTCCAAGCTATGAGCACAGAGCCCGACGAGGGGCTTGATCTCACTAACTGTGAGGTCATGACCTGAGCCAAAATCCAGAGTCAGATGCTTAACTGACTGAGCCACCCCCGCCCCCAGGTGCCCCAAGTACTCTGGAATCTTCTGATCCTTAGTCCGGCACGTTATCCATTGCGCCACTGGCCCGCCAGGCTCCAAGTACTCTGTATTTTGGGAACAACATAAGCTCTTATTCACACAGAACATATTTATTAGAGTTGTTGTGGGCATAATTTTCAAAGACATCTATGGGCCTAATTTATATCTGACTAGTAACTAATAGCCAGACTTTTTAAGTGGTTACCTGTCTCATTTTGTTTACGTAGATTTTCTCCACCTTGGCACTCTGACACTGTGAACTGGATCATTTGTTGGGGGAGGGGGGGCTCCTGTGCACTGCAGGATATTTAGCAGCAACTCTGGTTCTAACCACTCGATGCACGGAGTGCACCCCAGCCCCCCTCTGCTGTGCCGCCTCTAGGTATTGCCAGATGTCCCCTGGTGGGCACAGTTGCCTCCATTTGAGACCCACTGGTTTAAAACAAGCAAAGTCTACGTTTTCTCCTGTGAGGAAACCTCTTCATAGTCCTTGTACATGATAAGGTCCTGTATTAGAGTTCATCACCTCCATGGACAAATAAAGTCTTACTTGAAAGGTTAACAGATACTTTGAAAACATTTGAAACCCAAGGATGGAATGAGGCAAACTTATTAAAAGGAGACTCTCAAGAAGTGAGTCATTTTGGCTACGTTATCCCATTTTGAATTATTGTAGAAGAAAATAAACCATGGATAATCCTTTATAAAATAAGTTCATACGGGGCGCCTGGGTGGGTCAGTCAGTTGAACGTCTGACTTCAGCTCAGGTCATGATCTCACAGGTTGTGGGTTTGAGCCCCGCGTCGGGCTCTGTGCTGATGGCTCAGAGCCTGGAGCCTGTCTTCAGATTCTGTGTCTCCTTCTCTCTGTGCCCGTCCCCTGCTCACGTGCTCTCTCTCTCTCTCTGTCTCTCGCTCTCAAAAAAAAAAAAAAATAAGTTCATTCAACTTGGAAGGAAAATGAACTCCTTCAGGCCATTTTCAGTAAAGCCAAGGTTGGAGGTTGTAGCAGTAACTGCATTTTCTGCATGAGGAATAATAATAAAAACATCCTCACTGTTTGAAATGCTTCTGTTGAAAATGTTTATTAGATACATTATTATATCATATTTAGGAATACCGTATTTGTCATGTCAGGGTCGGTATCCTAAATACTGATTTTCATTGTTGGATTTATAGGAAGTGGCCTTTTCAAACAAACACCTTATACTGTCTTTTGTTGCCATTTGTTTCTTTCCTAAAATCTTGAAACACAGGAGGAAAAGTTCAGTAAATTGATTTTTTTTTGAAAGAGAGAGGGGCACAAGTAAGCAAGGGGCAGAAGGAGAGAGAGAGAGATGGGGGCAGGGTTCCTGTTTACCCGAAGCAAGGCTCCAGCTCACCCAATGTGGGGCTCCAACCCACGAACTGTGAGATCACAACCTGAACGGAAGTCAGATGCTGAATGACCGAGCCACCCAGGCGCCCCTAGAACATTGATTCGAAGTCATCGTCTTCACAGCTGTCTCACCGGGGCACTGTGTCCTGGCTTATCAGCTGGGTTAGAACTGACAGAGGAGGAGACTCGGGGGCGGCCCCGGTGAGGCGTGGATGGGGCAGAGGCTGAACTGTCTGTGGGAACAAGTTCATGTTTGGGCTGCTGTCCTGTGTCTTTATGAAACGTGGTTGCCACTCCTTCCTGCGGGTTCACACATAAGGCACAAGGGTCTCCCACAGAACTCTTTCTTTGCTCCTTGACAAAACAGATTCTTAAAACATTTAAGATTTTAAAGCACTTTAAAGATTAGTGATTGGCTACAAATCCTATTGAAGACCAATCTCTTTGATATTATCATTTTGGGGGTGATAACGTAGAACTTGGCAAGAAAAAGTCACTCCTGTGAATGACTCGTCTTGGTTAATGGCTTACAGTCATTACACAGCTTTACATGTGTGAGACTAAGAGACAGTGAATAAGCCTACCATTCTGGAACAGTCTGAAACTATAGCTGTGACAATAAATTGTGTTAGCGTCTCTATATCATTTCCACCTGCGACAGTCTGTGCTGTGAGTACTCAAACACTGACTGACACATTTCATGACCATGTTCTAACTTCTGAAAACAACAGCTCACCCTGCATTTATTAACTGGCTAAATGTTTTAAGCAAACTCTACCCCGGCATTTAGGAGAAAATAAGCCGTAGGTATTATGGTTAATAGGAGGAAAGAGCCAGCTTCTGCCTACGCTTGTTCAAGCACAGTGGCCGTGTGAGCAAATTCTGCTGTCCCCCGGAATCCTCATTTATGTGGCAACGAGGTGACACTCACAAGACACCCTCCAAGTGTGACACCTGAGCTCACCAGCTCTCCGCCAAGGGACTCAGAGAACACAACAGGGTGCAGGCCTCAAAAAGCCAGCTTGGGCTGCATCTGAAAACCACATCATTGGTCCCAATTTGCTTACATTTGCTCTATTTTTTACAAAGTGACTTTCACAATGTCTTATTTTATGATACTTTCTTAGGGACATATTCAAACCACTGCCTGGAAAGGAAAAGGCACATTGACCACGTGCCTGCAGACCCACGGGCTGTGTGCTCTGGTGGATGATTTAAACTGCTCGAGACAAAACGGGAGGGTAAAGACCAAAGCTCATTACTTGGGGAGTCTGGATGGTCATATTCAGATATGGAACTCAAACAGGAAGATGACCAGCTCTGCGAGAATGTTCCTACCTAGTCTCATTTCCCGAGACCTCCCCACGGACACGGACTACAACAGTCATGTAGACTAACTTTGAAGCAGGGACTGCATCAATATTATTTCCTAGCTAGGTTCTAGTAAAACACATTTTTGAGAAACATTTACAGAGTTCTACATAAAATGAACATTGAATGCTGCTCATCTTTTTTAAATTTTTTTTAAAGTTTATTATTATTTAAAATTTTTTTTTAATGTTTCATTTATTTTTGATACAGAGAGAGACAGAGTATGAGCTGGCAGGGGCAGAGAGAGAGGGAGACACAGAACTGGAAGCAGGCTCCAGGCTCTGAGCCAGCTGTCAGCACAGAGCCTGACACGGGGCTCGAACCCACAAATGTGAGAAATGACCTGAGCCAAAGTCGGAGGCTTAGCCGACTGAGCCACCCAGGCACCCCTAAAGTTTATTATTTTGAGAGAGGAGCAAGCAGGGGAGGGGCAGAGAGAGAGAATCCCAAGAGGGCTCCACAAGGTCCATGCAGAGCCCATGTGGGCCTCAAACTCACAAACTGCGAGACCATGACCTGAGCTGAAATCAAGAGTCAGAGGCTTAACCAACTGAGCCACCCAGGCATCCCAGTGCTGACCATCTTATTGGGGCTTAGAAATTCGGTGTCACCTCAAAATGCTACACCGCATTCTGATCTTTAATCGCAAACAAGTGATTTTGTTTCATTTATCTCATGATGTTAGAGATGGGGCTTAAGAAGTTTAGTTTTGGGGGTGAGGATTTTTATCATTCAGTGTCTTCAGTCAAGGCTTCTCAGTCTTTTCCACATTCTGGCCCATCTGTAAAACGACTTGTGCATTTGTACGTGGCTGCAAGTGACCAGCCCACGATGACTGTCCCGAGGGAAGCGATCTCGCAGCACTCTGGTGGAAGGTTTTTTGGTTAACTACCGCCTTGCTGGCCGCAGGTCTGGGGCACCTGGGTGGCTCAGCCGGTTAAGCTTCTGACTTCAGCTCAGGTCATGATATCACAGTTCAGTGAGTTCGAGCCCCACATCAGGCTCTGTGCTGACAGCACCAGAGCAAGCTTGGGATTCTCCCTCTCTCTGCCTTACCCCAAACAACAAACAAAATGAACAAACAAAAAGCCACAGGTCCTGGGCAGCCAGCATGAGCTCCACTATGGGATCAAGAGTCCACACTGGTTTAAAAAAATGTGTTAGAGAGGTAGGGTGGCTTTCCCCTTCATTTCTGAGCAGTTCTGTAATGGGAACCTTGTCTCCACAGCAAGTCAGAGCTTGAGCACTGTGGGTGCTGTGTATATGTGAGTCTTTTATTTAAAGTGATGACATGAATTAATGCCTTTTAAAAATACTTAGAACCTCGGCTCTTCAAGTGCGCCAAAGTTTAAACATGCTTGATAATGACCGTTTTGTACAGTCTAGAAGGTTTTCTGAAAACTAAACAGAAATAATCCTTTAAAAAGTTCACTGCAGTGGTTTTGCTGATTTTGTTCAAATTCTATCTCTAGAATGAAATCTATAGTGACTCTACCTGAGAGCAAGACAAACGCAAGAATATTTTTTTCTACTCAGCCCTTTGGGATTCTTCCTGGCCATGCTGGAAAATGTTCAGGGGTAATGTAAATGTATTCATGGTTTTTCAAAACGCTGGCTTCCCATTCATCTAAGTGGTGGCTGAAAAGAAGCAGTCTTGTGGAAGATATTTTTATGGCTGTAAATCTGATGCTAGCATGTCAGTCGCCGTGCCAACTCTGCTCTGAGAATACCATCAAAATTCCCCTTTGGGTAACGAGGAGGGTGGCCATTAGATCTGGGTGTGCTCCTGAGAGAGAGAGAGAGCAAAGATCCTAAATGGAAAACCTAAAACAGCATGAAGACACCTAGACTGTTCTGCTTTTAAGAATAGAACGTTAAGGATGAGACTAGCTTGTATCGTAATAACAAACAAGAGTCTTCAAGCTTGGTTTTTTAGGCTGACCTTTAATGAGTAAAAATAAAAATCCCTCACAAGTCAAGTTTGCTTTGTAGTCAATAGCCTAAAATGAAATTTTAATTTTTCTTGCTCACATGATTTTTTGTTGTTGTTGTTGTTCTGTTCTAGCCTCTTTTAGATGAGCCATTATGATAGAAAATATGTTCGGTATTTCTCATGCCCCTCCCTCACCCCAGTAAAAAGCAGGAGAAAAAAAATACATAGACTAAAACAACTTGTATTAAACATTCACTTGTGTATTATTGGGTGAATTTCATTCATTTCAGGGCAGTCCCAGAGAAAAAGATAGGCAAACTGGTTTTTCCACCACCTCACACCCACACTCCAAATTGTGCTGGGAGCGCCCCTGCTCGGTCTGGAAGGCCCCCCGGGGTGCGTGGCACCTCGGCTTGACCTGGGCAGCGCCAGCCCAGGACTCCTTCACCTTCACCTTGGCCGAGGGTCCCGGTTCAGGGCCTGGCTGGAGGTAGAGGTGCTGCTGGTACTTCCCAGGTGGCGAGAGGAAGGGGCGGAGCAAGCACTCTCCTAAGACCAGTCTTTACTGTGTGGTGACGAGTTTCACAATCGTGCTGATGATCCGCGATCCTCGAGGACACGTACACAGATCTATGCTCGGGTTTTTTATCTTATCCTGGAGGAGCTGGTCAAGTTCACAACGAAGTTCCTTCACTAATTCGGCCACCTAAAGTGAAAGTTGCAATGTAAGCAGCTCTTGGGTCAATGGGGGAGGAAAGGTTATTACAGGAAACGGCTGTCATGATGATCATTATTCTAGATTCCCAGTGTTAATTTTACCTCCATGGGGCAGGGGAGGAGAAACTAAACACAATTTATTCTAAAAGTGTTTCTAAAATCTCTTGATGGGGGCGCCTGGGTGGCTCAGTTGGTTAAGCGTCTGACTTCTGCTCAGGTCATGATATCACATCACAGTCTGAGTTCGAGCCCCGTGTCGGGCTCTGTGCTGACAGCTCGGAGTCTGGAGCCTGCTTCGGATTCTGTTCCCTCCTTCTCTCTCTGTCCCTCCCCAATTCGTGCTCTGTCTCTCTTGTTCTCAAAAATAAATAAAACATAAAACAAAAAATTTAAAAAATCTTGATGCAGCTATAGGAACGTTCACTCAATGTCTACAGCTCATTTAAAGAAAAGATTAAATCTGGAAGAATGACTTTTATGTAGTGTTCTCCATATTAAAGCCTGGTCAACTTCAATAATTTGCTCCAAGAGGAGAAGCAGGTACATGGAGAATTAAAAATGGTGACCACTAAACCAAACAGTCTCTAGCTTTGGGATACGTTTTATGCTCTGGTGGGGAGAAGCCGCTCCACGCTCCTCCTGGCGTTCATCCTCCTGGCGTTCTGCTCGTGCTGCTGTGCGCGGGCGCGGGAGATGCCTTCCCAGCATGCCTTGCCCGTCCCCCGCCGGTCCGAACCGCACGGTCTGCGCCGGGACGGAACTCAAACAGGCTCACGCCTGGAGCTCTGCCACAGAGGGTGGCTCAGGTAAGCCGGGCCTTCCTTTGGTCACAGTAAGTGAGTGGCTCAAGAGAGGAGGTCTCGCGTCTCCCCGTCCGGACAGCATGCTGCTACAGACGTGAGGCCGGGGCCTGCTCCCACAGGGTCAGCCAGCCTCCGCTCACCGAGCTGCCTGGCCTTCCCGACCTGTGCTGTGCAACACACAGGTGGCTCCTCTGTGGCCGCTTCAAACTGAGAGTGTTCACACCGCGATTATAAAGATGTAGCATAAAGAGAAATCTCTCGCTACATCCTTATATTGATGACATATTGAAATTAAAACTTTTTAGATGTGTTAGGATAAATAAAATTAAGATGAACTGTACCTATTTGTGTTTTTGAAAAAAAGTTTTTTTAGATGTTTGTTTATTTTTGAAAGAGACACAGAGCATGAGAGCGGGGAGGGGCAGAGAGAGGGAGACACGAAGCAGGGTCCAGGGTCCAGGCTCAGAGGTGTCAGCACAGAGCCTGACGTGGGGCTCGAACTCACTAACCATGAGATCATGACCTGAGCTGAAGTCGGCCACTTAACTGACTGAGCCACCCAGGCGCCCCCCCCCATTTGTGTTTTTTAAATGTGGCTACTAGAAAATCTGAAATCATGTATGTGGCTCACGTATTTTTATTGGACTGTGCGCTTTAGACGTTACAGTTCAATGTCCAACCAATCCTCTCTAATGTCTGAGGTGGTGTTCCTGCTTCTTGCCGTCTAAGATCTCTACATGATGCAAATGTATATGCTGCAGAGTGAATACGTGAGACCTGAGAATAAACAATTCGGATCCATTACCCCTTTTTTTTTTAAATGGTAGTGGTGGAATCAGGGTGATTTTTATTTACTTTTGCTCATGTATGTTTTCGGGTTTTTCTTTGGAGAACGGTGTTATTTGTTGAAGGTCCACCATCTCACCGGTGGCTTCGGGTCTAGAACTCCCCCACCAGCCCATCCTGGGCTCCCCTCCCAGGGCACGTCCCGGGCTCTCCCTGAGGCTCCAGGCCCGGCCTCCCTCTGAAGTCCGCTACCCTCTCCGCATTCACTCTGCTGTCCTCAGTCCCTGCAGGAACGCCCCTCGGGCAGGTGCCTGGCAGACAGGCCCGCCAGCCCTTACTTGATGGGAGGCAGCTGCGAACCGGATCCAGCCGTCATCCAGGGACACGATGAACTCCCCTCTCTGAAGCTGCACGCTCACTTGGCCGCCCCCGAACAGCACAAGGGGGTACACGGACACCATGCTGCAGTCCCGGATGAAGACCCGGCTGGTTTTGATCTTTTCGTGGTACACCAGGTAGGGGCTGTCAAAGTGCCTGACCTGGAACGGAAAACCTCGGATGAGGACACTGGCAACCTAAGGGGACTCCACCCATCCCCCAGATTTAAGCACCACCCAGGCTATTCATGGCGCCCCAGGTTATCTCCGGGCCTAAATCCCCCCCCCCCCCCCGCCGCCCCCACTACCTTCTTGACCTCTCTCTCTGGACATCCGATAAGCATCTCAAACTATGCACAAAAGGAATTCTTGATTTTCCCCCTCCTTTCCAGCCCCCCTCCAGCTCCGTAAATGATGCCACCCTCCCTGGCTGCTCGTGTCCCAAACTAAGAAGCCTTAGACTGCGCTTTCCCCTCCTCCATCGAGATGATGGCCAAGTCCTGTTGGTTTTCTCTTCAAAATACACAGTGGAATGACATACTCTCACCGCTGCAACAGCTACCGGCTTAGCCCAAACCTCATCGGCCGCACAGCCGCTGCCGCGGCTTCTTCCTAAGTGCTCGCTCGGCTTCTGTTTCGCATCTTCACAGCCTCTTTCCCACCCGGCAGCCACCATCATCTTTCAAACACAAAACCTTCCGGTGACTTCCCAAGAATGAAATCTCAAATCTGTACCGTAGCCTACAGGGTCCTGCACAACCTGACCTATGCCTGCTTGTCCCCAAACATCTGCCGCTCTCGCACTGATTTCCCTGCCAGAATGTCCTTCCCTGACCGCTCCGGGCACGACGGCCCCTCTCCTATCACTCTTTTTTTTTTTGCAGTCTTTTTTTTTTAATGTTTTTAAAATTTATTTTTGAGAGAGAGAGACACACAGCATGAGCAGGGGAAGGTCAGAGAGAGATGGAGATACAGAATCCAAAGACAGGCTCCAGGCTCTGAGCTAGCTATCAGCACAGAACCTGATGCGGGTCTAGAACCCAAGAACCACGAGATCATGACCTGAGCCGAAGTCGGATGCTTAACCGACTGAGCCACCCAGGCGCCCCTCCTATCACTCCTAAAACCTCTTCTTCTGTGCTGTTTCTCCTGATAGCATTCGCCACTACCCTGAGATGGCTTCCTGCTTGCCTGTCTCCCTCAGCAGGACACAAGCTCCCCGAGGGCAGAGGCCCTGTCTGTCTCGTTCACTCGCCCACAACAGGGCCTGGCACAGAGGAGGCGCTGGTAGATACTGAATGGATGGACTGCATGAATGTCACAGTAAACTCAGAAGAGGGGTGGCCCTAACTCAGACCTCTGGCCACGAGGTATGTGTGCAGCTGAGAGCGCATAGGACCGCTTGGTCCTCACATTCTTCTGGGCTCTCAGAGACACTTTTCATGCTCCGCTGACACGTTACTCAGTAGTCGCAGGGGGCTGAGCAGCCCTAACACTTCCAATTCTCCTCCTCCATCTCCGTCCCCTTTTTCTCCATCTCCTCTTAGAGCTTTCTTGAGCATCTACTTTCAGCCAGGTGCCAGGCCAGCCATAGAGGACATAAAAATTAATACACTTCCTGTTTTTAGGAATTTCACAATTCCATGAAGGAGGGATACCCAAACCACAAAATAATGGGATAAGCGAACAGTGGACAAAATGTGCACATCATGCTGGTGGAACAGAAGTGAAGAACACCTTCGAGCGGGAGGGACCCCGGGGAGGTGGTTTTTAATGGAAGCTCCAAGGACAGGTAGGAGCCAGCTGGGGATGGGAGGGTCGCACACAGAATGATAGAGGGAGGAGGGTGGGGACGTGACAAAGCGGGGCAGGCATGATGAGAGTATGCAGGAGACCCTGTACATGAAGAGTTTAAAGCAAGGGGTGGCCGGACCTAGTGTAGGTTTTGTAGCGTTAACTCTGGCAGCAGTACTGTAGAAGGTCGGAGAGAAAGGACTGGCAGTTGGATCATTACAGCACTCGAGGCAAGAGATGGGTGCTGGGGAGAGGGGCGCGTGCACATCTGAGAGCACTGGAAGGTGGAACCGCTGGGCCTGGCGCCCAGAGGGACTGAGCAAGGTGAAGAGCAGCAGGACCTCTGTGAGCGCCCTTCCAGCAGGGGACCCGGGAGAGAAGAGAAGCAAGAGAAGCGGAGAGAAGGAGTCTGAGGTGCCTGGCAGGCATCTGGCAGGGGACTTCCAGCAGGAGGGTCAGGACAAGCCCAGGCGCAGAGAGCGATGGGGGGTCTGTGACAGCGCCAGGGGGCAGTTAAGAACCGCAGTGTCGTGTGCTGCAGTTGGCGAAGAGTAAGCGCATGCACCGCCCTGAGAAAACGGGGATGAGGGACAGAGCGCTGTGTCAGAGCAAAGGAAGAGAAACCAGTAAAGGTGGTATCGGGCGGTGATCAGAGAGAGAAAGTGCTATTTCAGGAGCAAAAACACATCAGAGATGGTTTCAAGAGGACGGGAGGCTAGCAGTGTTGAATACTACATGAGTCGGGCGGGAGGAAGGGCATGGGGTGGACACCGAGGGGTCACACTCACTTCTGGGGAGTTGGTGGTGGTGGGGTGCTGGGACAGGGCGTCAGCAGCGGCAGGCAGGAGGGGGTGGGAAATGAGGGAGCGCCAGCAGCAAGCACAGTCCTTCCCTCCCCCCATAAGATCCAGATTTAGGGGTGCAGTTACATCCTGACTACCCAAGTCACTGCCGCAGATGCAAGCTTACATTTGAAAGCAGGCTTGAGCGCGTTTTTGTATCTAGAATTTTCGTGAACTGGAAATAGTCTTTCCAAACACAGTCCAACTTCCAGTGTGCTCCTGCTTCTCCAGCCTTCCCCCAACTCAGCAGTGCCTGCCGGGACAGCTGGTGCGCCCCCCGGAGGCCCGCCCCACGCGGTGTGTGGGCCCGCCATTCCGACCTGATAGTTCACCGAGGAAGGGTGAATGTGCACATAGCCGTCGTTCTTGGTGACAAACTTCAGCTCCTCTGATTTCGGTTGCATTCTGACAGCTCCGGTACTGGTCTTGTGAAATTTCCCTTCTGGGCTTTTCACCTAAACAACAGGTATTCGCAAAACACATATATGCATGACATCTACATACTTCCATTGGAAACTGAGCAGAAGATGTGTCAGGGCTGATGTCAGCCAAGCATTTAATGAAGTGTTAAATGAGAAACAATTTAGTACTCTCACAAATTCAGCCTTTCTAGGTTTCGCAAGGACTGGAGAATTAAAACTCAGGCACAAGTCCAACAGCGCATACAGATGGGGTTTTCCAGAAAGCTGGACACAGGTGGTCCCCTGGCAAAGCACTGGCCTGTTTGATTCTGTTCTTATCTAACCTTAGTTCAGAGTAGAGGCCGTAAGGGAGACTGCAGTAGAATCAAGTATCTAACATAGAAGGCTAATTATGCACAGGCTGCCCCACAGGACAACATTTATGTCCATTTAAATTTCTGGAATGTCAGAAGGATTAAAAAAGCACCTCATTTTATACAATAAATGTGTTCCTGAATAATGTATCATAACAGATTTGGGTAACTGAAGCTTTGGGAATGTATACAAAGTTTAAAAGGCTCTGTGTGTGTGTATCTCTTTAAAATTTTTGTTTAATGTTTTATTTATTTTTGATACAGAGAGAGACAGAGCATGAGAGGGGGAGAGGCTGAGAGAGAAGGAGACACAGAACCGGAAGCAGGCTCCAGGCTCTGAGCTAGCTGTCAGCACAGAGCCTGACGCGGGGCTCGAACCCACGAACGTGAGATCTGACCTGAGCCGAAGCCGGAGACTTAACCGACTGAGCCACCCAGGTGCCCCTGTGTGTATCTCTTTAAGATGATTAATGTGTATGTCTTAACTTGTGTCCTTTGGCTACGAATCAAAGAAGAAGTGCGAGGACCCAGGAAAAGTGTTTTCTTACCTGCACTACATTTGGATAAAGGGCGGCACACAGCATTGCTGATATCAGCTTGGGGTTCTCAGCATTTGAGTTTGCCTACGAGAAAAAGACAGCGTTGATCTTATAAGTAATGTGACTACTTCTGTTTGTACCCTGGAACTTATCATTACATTTCATTTGATTTCTATCTTAAAACAAAACTAAAATGCCTCATTTCTATCTTTGTGGTAGAAAAATTCTTCCTAAGTGAAAAAACAGGTCCACTGGACCATACGTGTATAGGGCCCGCTCCAAGAAGCCCACAGTTAACTCTGGGTCTCTGGGAAGCAGCTACAAAGCCAGTGCTCCTAAGGACCAACGAGAGAGACTCTGGTTCAGGAGATGTTCATTATCTGCAGAAAGTGCGACTGCACTGAGAACACGGGGCATCAGGTTCATCTTGAAGAAGCGTTCTTCCTACAGTCATTGAAAAAACTATCCTTGGTTGGAAAAAGGCGGGTGTGATTTAAGAAGACATTTCAGGTCAGGATCTCGGGGTTTGTGGGTTCGAGCCCAGCATCAGGCTGCCCGCCTCTCCTCTGCTCTCACTCTCTCCCTCAAAAAAAAAGAAAAAAAAAAGAAAAGAAATAGCAACAATTAACAACAACAATAATAACAAAACCCTTTTGTTTTTAGGAGTGTCCACCTGACACTTATTGTGGAGAGAAAATCAAGAATGTCACCACTCACTGCCCCACTGCTCACAGCGCTTAGGTGAAGAATGCCTAAAATGTTCATGTGCTGATTAAAGAGAAATAAAAGCTCTAACTATACATTCTTTACCTCTTCTCCTGTGGCGTCCAAGATCCCATCTCCTGCTAGAGCCCTTTTCTCAATTTCCCTTGCTCTGAGTCCCTCCTTCACAAAGCCGATGTCTGATAACAGTTCCGTGAACTGCCGTTTGAGGCTGGCCATTTCCTGAAAGACAAGGGAAAACATCTCTGGGCACAAGCCTCAGCAAACCAAAGCTAAGTGCAGGGTGTCTGCCTCAGTGGGAAGTAATGAGGCTCATCGGGGTTCATCAAATACGGATGAAGATTATTTTGTCTGGTCATTTCCAGAAGAGCAGTTTTCACTCAGGCAAATTGGCAGACAGAGTGAAAGAGTTACACAGAAATGCACCAATTTCAGAAAACCCAAGGATCATTTATTTAACTTAATCACATTAAAAAAACACACTCATGGGATTTGGGGTACGTCTGACTTCCTAGAAATTCTTAGGACAGCAAAAAATGTAGTTTAGTTTGTTTGTAGTTGACTTTGACTCCCAGCTCAAGATGCTGTGACACTGTCTGCTTTTTTCTGCTTGCATTTCTACTCAGACCCTCGTAGATCCTTCCCAGAGTCTAGAGCGGTCAGTGTGCTCTCAGCGTGTGCAGGGCACCCAGCTCAGAACTTACTTCCTATTACCTCGTGAGGTCTCCGGCTTACATATTCTCCGAGGAATAAGGATATTATTAAGCGGTTTAGATTTAGACGCCCCTCTGTGTAGCTGAGCACAAGTGTGAGAAAGAAAAGAACAGACCTCTTTCTCTTCTGGCTTCTGTTCAAGTATAGGCTATGTATCAGCCAAGGGGAAGGCGGTAAGGACCGTCAAAGAACAGAGAGCTGGCACTACCCTGTCTCTTGATGACAGTTTAAGTATCTTCTTGCAATGCCTCAAGTACACGTGGATGATACGGCAAAAGAGAGCTAGGACTTCTCTATCATGACAAAGTTTTAATTGATATTCTTTTTCTTTTTTTAATGTTTAGTTTTGAGCGAGAGAGAGAGCATGATTGGGTGGAGGGCCAGAGAGAGGGAGACACAGAATCTGAAGCAGGCTCCAGGCTCTGAGCTGTCAGCACAGAGCCTGAGGTGGGGCTTGAACTCATGAACCGGGAGATCAGGACTTGAGCCCAAGTCAAATGCTCAACCAGTCTACTGAGCCACCCACACTCCCCCTTTTGTTTAATTTTTTTTTATAATCTTAATCAATCTTAATATCTTTAGTGAGAAGAGGGAACCGATGGGCCTTTAAGATCACGGCAAAATGTACATAATGGATAAATTTAGTAATAAATTAATTTAAAAGAAGTATCACTTT
This sequence comes from Suricata suricatta, assembly GCF_006229205.1. NCBI lineage: Eukaryota > Metazoa > Chordata > Mammalia > Carnivora > Herpestidae > Suricata > Suricata suricatta. Next base: position 134,795,581 of record NC_043703.1, on the reverse strand, counting down.
ACACTTAAATATTAATGACTCGAGGAAAGATCTATGACTGCGCCTCACATATGACACACCCTCCAGACCAGTGGTTCTCAGCACTGGCTTCACCACACACAACAGCCGATGCTCAGGCCCCACCCACTGAGACCCAGGTGTACCTGGCCTGGGGGGAACCTGGCCGTGTTTACTTATTTACTTTGTGAAGCCCCCTCAGGTGACTCTAATGTGATTGACAATGGCTACTTTTGATGAACTTAGAATAAATCTAGAGCTTTTCTCCTCTCCGGATGCCTCACCTCAAGGTGGAGGAGAAACAAACGGAGGGATGCTTTTGAGGTCTCGCACTTCATTGTAAATGACCAAATTCATTCACTCATTCATTTCTTCAATCAATGAATCTTTACTGAGCATCAACTGTGTGCTAAGCACAGTTCCTGGCACTGGGGATACAGTGTTGAACAGAACAGTGAGGTCTCCGCTCGGATGGAGCTTCTGGGGTAGAGGGATAAACAACCAGGCAGTGGTAAGTACTAAGGACATTAATTTTGTGTTCTACTCCAAGACATCTTTTATTATGAGAATAAACTCCTTCCCCTTGAAGGAAAAATAAGATACAAACAGGGAGGCAAACCATAAGAGACTCTTAAATACAGAGAACTGAGGGTTGGGGAGGCAGGGAAAATGGGTGATGGCCATGGAGGAGGGCACTTGTTGGGACGAGCATTGGGTGTTGGATGTAAGTGATGAATCATGAGATTCTACTCCCAAAGCCAAGACTATACTGTATGTGAGCTCACTTGACCAAAACCAAAAACAAGTCCTTGCCCTTTCCAGCCTCAAAATCTCTGAGTACAACAGATGCTTTGCAGAGATGTGCACCAGCATTCTTCTGGCTTCTCAGAGCACTTTGGAAAGGGGCCTCTGACACTGTCACAACAGAGGACAGAACCCTCTCCGCTAGTACAGAGGACAATACACCTCTTTCTTGTGCACTCATTATTGACATCGTAGTCTCTGATGGCCATAAAAAATTTAACAAAATGTGGTTCAGTATTCGTTGTCTGGTTTGGCGGAGAAGGTAAGGAGTTTGGGATGGTCCAGAATAAAGCACACATGTATAAGCATATACTTTGGTACACAATGTCAGGGCTTTATGGACCCAGGTTAAGAACACCTGGTACCGGGGCGCCTGGGTGGCTCAGTCAGTTAAACATCCGACTTTGGCTCAGGTCATGATCCTGCGGTTCATGAGTTGGGAGCCTGGTACCAGGCTCTGCACAGACAGCGCAGAGCCCGCTTCAAATCCTCTCTCCCTTTCTTTCTGCCCCTCTCCGTTTGCTCTCTTTTTCTCACAAAAATAAACATTAAAAAAAAATGCCTGGTATAATCACTGAAAAAGCAGACTTCCAGGAGGCAGTAATCTGCAGTGCCTCTATTCTATCCTCCACATAAGTAAGCACAGATTCACCTAAAAGAGGAAAACGGGTCAGTTGGAAGGCTCAGCACGGAGGGCCTCATGTGAGAGGAGGTGAAACAGGAGTCTGTTTTACACAGCTGGTGAAGCCGAGCGTATTCCAGAAATAACACTTCCAATGTCCAGGGAGGGCAAACAGGACAAAGTGGCAACCGCCTCTGGTGGGCCCCTGCGACAGAAAAGGAACGCAAACCAACTGCCATGGAAACAACTCACCTGAAGAACTCTTCCCGACAAGAAGTTCTGTCTGCAGTAACTGTAACTTGCACGCATACCTTCTGTCATACTTAGCTGCCATCCCTACGTTTTGAAGAAAATACAAGTGAACTTACTCTGTCTTTACCGCCAATTCTGGTAATCTGCTTTAGCCCTGAGGTCAGACACTTACTTACCTTATATGCTCGCAGAAGGGCCAGATAATCGCTGTTTGCAAAAGCGAATTCTAGCTTTTTCTGGTTAGCTTCCTCTTTTTTATCCCAGGGAGACACCTAAATGAGGAAAACCAGGTCTGAAGGGCACATTTTACCTGAGGTTTATTTTCTATTATTAGTTTTTAAACAATCAATACCTTTTATTTTAAGTTTATTTATTTTGAGAGAAATAGAGAGTGAGAGAACACACAAGCGAGTGAGGGCCAGAGAGAGAAATAGAGGGAGAGAGAGAATCCCAAGTAGGCTCCGCACTGTCAGTACAGAGCCTGATGTGGGGCTCAATCTCACCGACCATGAGATCATGATCTGAGCGGAAACCAAGTGTTGGATGTTTAATCGACTGAACCACCCAGGCACTCCAAGATTTTATTTTTAAATAATCTCCACACTCAACACAGGGCTCAAAATTAACAATCCCTAGACCAAGAGTTGCATGCTTTTACTGACTGAGCCATCCAGGTGCTTCTACCTGAAGTTTCCAATGGTACTTTCCCACAGCCGAAGCCAAGTGCGTCAGGAAGTGTTTTAGTGGATCAGAAAGTAGACAATGAGTGGTTGATTAAAGGTAATTGTGGTGATACCTAATAGTCTTACTTGCCCTTGTGAGTCTCTCTGCCCATCCAAACCAAGCTCTAGTGGGTCTTTTAGTTCCTGTGGCAAGATGTCATCAGACACTCATTCTAAAAGCCAGATCTAAACTCTAGAATTCTGTTAATTCTGGGGCGTGTGGGTGGCTCAGTCAGTTAAACCTCTGACTCTTGATTTCATCTCAGGTCATGATCTCATGGTTCATGAGATTGAGCCCCATGCAGAGTCTGTTTGGGAGTCTCTCTCTCTGCCTCTTTTACGCATCCTCTCTCTCTCAAACTTAAAAAAATTCTGTTAACTCTGTGGTATCTTTATTTTACAACTTCTTATTCATTCATCTTTTATGCTTGAGTCTCCCTTACTTCCATACCCATAACTAATATTTTTTTCCTACAGACTAATATCTCTAATGAATACAGATGTAAAAATCCTTACCAAAATGATAAAAAGAACAAAGCTGGAAGACTCACATTTTTTATTTTAAAATGTACTACAAAACTAGAATAACCCAGACAGTGTGGTAGCGGCATAAGGACAGACACAAAACTCAATGGAACAGAATTGACAGTCCAGAAATAAAACCATATATTTATGGTCAACTAATTTTTGTATTTATCCAATTTTTTTAGTAATCTATATCCAACATGGGGCTGGAACTCATGACCCTGAGATCAAGTCGCACACTCTTCCAACTGAGTCAGCCAGGTGTGCCCCAGGGGTCAACTGATTTTTGATCTGAATGCCGAGCCCATTCGATGGTGACATAGTCTTTTCAACAAATGGTACTAGAATAACTGTACCATCCTATGCAAAAGAATGAAGCTGGACTCATCATACCTCATGCCATACACAAAAACTACCTCAAAAGAGACTGAAGACCGGGGTGCCTGGGTGGCTGAGTCAGTTATACGCCTGATTTTGGCTCAGTCATGATCTTAGGGATCATGAGTTTGAGCCCCGCATTGAACTCTGTGCTGACAGCTTGGAGCCTGGAGCCTGCTTCAGATTCTGTGTTTCTTCCCACTCTCTGCCCTTCTCCCACTTGTACTTTCTCTGTCTGTCTCTCTCAAAAATAAACACTTAAAAAAAAAAAAAAACAGACCAAACACAATAATGTAAGAGCTAAAACTATAAAACTCCTGGGAAAAAAATGTAGGGATAAATGGGATACATCTTCATGACTTTGGATCTGGCAATGGATTTTTTTTTTTTTTTTTAGTGTGGCTGACACACAATGTTACATTAGTTTCAGGAATACTACACAGTGATTTGACAAGTCAATTTGCTTACCACAGGGTAGTAACCATCTGTCACCAGACAGTGGTGTTACAATGTCATTGACTATATTCCTTATGCCCTGCCTTTTGCTTCCCGTGACTTACTCCTTCTGTAACTGGAGCCTGTATCGTCTACTCCTCTTCAGCCATTTTGGCAATTGATCCTTTAATTATGGCAGTGGAAGTTTGAGGAACAAAAAACTGGGATACATTGGACTTCATCAAAATTAAAAACTTTTGTGTTTCAGAGGACATGTCAAGAAAGTGAAAAAGGTAACCCACAGAATGCGAGAAAATATTTGCAGATCATATTTCTGATAAGGGACCTGTATCCAGAATGTATAAAGAACTCTTATAAATTAGTAATAAAAGATGAATAACCCAATTAAAGATGGGCAAAGTTTCTAAGTAGATACTTCTTGAGAGAAGATATACAAATGGCAAATAAGCAAATGAAAAAATATTCTCTATCATTAACGATTGGGGAAACACAAACCAAAACCACAAATTCACACGCCCTAGGGTGATTATCATCAGAAGGTTAGATAATAACAAGTGTTGGTGAAGATGCGGAATAACTGCAAGCTTGACAAAACGCTGGTGGAATGTAATACGCAGCTACTCGGGAGAAAGAGTCGGAAAGTTCCTCGAAAACTTAAATATAGAGTTACCATCTGATCAAGTAACTTCCTCCAAATGCTAAGGCAAATGAAAACACATGTCTACATAAAAATTTGTACATGAATATTTATAGGCAAAGGAGGAAATGATCCCAGGGGCCCATCAAGTGCTGGACAGAAAAACAAAATGAGGTATGTCCATTCACAGAAATATTATTTGGCAGAGGAATGAAGTACTGATACATGCTATAACACAGATGCACCTTAAAAGCATTATGCTAAGTGAAAGTCACAAAGACCATATATTATATAATTTTATTAACATGAAATGTCTGGAGGAGGTCAATCTGTGAAGGCAGAAAACAAACTGGTGGGTGCCTGGGGCTGCAGTGGATGAGGGATTGGAGGGGCAAAGGCGAGTGACCGCTAGGGGGTTTCCTAACGAGGTATTCAAATTCTCTAAAATTGACCATGGTGAGGACTGCATAATACTAAAAACTGCTGAGTGTACAGTCTAAATGGGTGAAATATGTTTCTTTTGTTTTTCTTTTATAGTTTGTCAAGTTGGTTTCCATATAACACCAGTGCTCATCCCAACAAGTGCCCTCCTCCAGGATGAATTATATTTCAATAATGCTGTTTAAAAAAATCGGTCCAGGGGCACCTGAGTGGCTCAGTCAATTAAGTGTCCGGATCTTGGTTTTGGCTCAGGTCATGATCTCACAGTTTGTGGGTTTGAGCACCCTGTTGGTGACAAGCCTGCTTGGGACTCTCTCTCTCTCTATAAATAAATAAACACATAAACAAACAAATAAATAAATAGTAGTTAAATGTATTGTAGGCAGAGGCACCTTTTGCTTGCTTGCATTTTCTGATTTTTCTTTTCAAAAAAATTTTTTAATGTTTATTTTTTGAGAGAGAGAGAGAGAGAGAGAGAGAGAGAGAGCAAGCAGAGGAGGGGCAGAGAGAGATGGAGTCAAAATCTGAGGCAGGCTCCAGGCTCTGAGCTGTGAACACAGGGCCCCACGTGGGGGCTCAAACCCACGACTGTGAGATCATGACCTGAGCTGAAGTCAGACACTTAAACAACTGAGCCACGCAGGCACCCCATTCTTTTTTTTTTAATTTTTAAAAACTATTTATTTTTGAGGCAGAGATAGCATGAGTGGGGGAGGGACAGAGAGAGAGGGAGACAGAGAACCTGAAACAGGCTCCAGGCTCTGAGCTGTCAGCACAGAACCCAACGTGGGGCTCGAACCCATGAACCGTGAGATCATGACCTGAGCTGAAGTTGGCCACTTACCCGACTGAGCCACCCAGGTGCCCCTCAAGTGTCCCATTCTGATTTTTCTTTAATGAGCAAGGATAGCAGATACCATAAAAAGCACATTTAGGTTATTTCAGTTAAGTTGGATCTTTAGTTCTTAATTCTTATTTGGGGCATGGATTTCTTTGAGGATCAGACAAAAGCTAAAGATATTGTGACCTGAAGAATTCCCATATATCACCCTCAGAAGAAAACATTTAGGGGCTCACGTAACCCTGAAGCCCCACAGCCCCTCAGAGACCTAGGGACTCGTTTAGATGAATGTGGTTTACTTACAAAAGGAGACTTAAAAGCCAAGCTGGCGGCAATGGTGAGGGCAGGATCCAAGCAGCGGAAGATGGACCCAAACAGCATCAGTTTACCGATCCGCACGTCCACCGGCAGAGAGGCCAGGTGATACCCTAGGGGGGTCAGCTTTTCATCGGGAGTTAATGCCCCTAAGTCTCGTAATCGTATTTTCGAGGCACGGAGAGAGTCTGCGTGCGGCGGCTCAATGAGCCGAGAGAAAACGGACTGGAGACTGTGAGTGCTAAACATCTCTAAAATTTTAATCCTACAAAAAGAAAAAAAAAATAATGTGTCCATTTTATTTCCGTAGGGATGACACAGAGGAGCAAGCTTCTTTCTTGAATGAAAATAGTTGCTAATTTCCAGGCTAGGCAATGCTACATGAAATACATTAAAACAAAACAAAACAAAACAAAACTGATATGTCTTCTTGTTCTAGCAATAAATTACAGAAACACTTTCAAATCCTGAAACTTACGGGGATTCAGGATAAAATTGTCTCTATAAACTTTCAAAAGGCTTCTCTCTATAAAATATGGGTTCAAATTATGAAACAAGTCAAATGATCCATTTACTATTTCCCACATCTGAAATTACACTGTAATTGCTGATAAACTTAATCTGCACGTGTCCTGCCTTGTGACAGCTTTTGAAGAGCTACTCTTTTAAATTATGAATTTTAGCAGTTTTCAGAAGAAAAAAACATATACACAAAATTTACTTATTTCACTTAAAATTCCTCTTTAAGCTGTCGACCTATACACATAGCTGTACACTTTTACTAACGTATACATATTCGGTACCTAGCTTTCTCCCGCTTCAACCACTCAGATATTTCACTTTAAGACATGAATTGACAGTAATCCACTTACTTAAACCTTAAATGAAAAAAAAAATAAAGAAAAAAAGATGAATCATGTTGGCCTAAATAATTCGCCTATTTCCCCACTGCTGTATATCTGAGTTGTTTTTAAATCATATGGGCCACACATGTATTTCATGTCCCCGCTCTCACCCCCTCTCACGGGTCAATCCACTTCCAAAGCTTTCTCCAGTCCCTTCACTCCTCCTCATCTGCACTGTTGCTACCTTAGTTCAAGGCATGCGTTTGCCCACCTTCCTGAGACTGGAACGTGGACACTTAAAAGCAGGGCCTGGGTCTTTATCCTACAGTATCTCTAGTGCTCAGCCCAACTCCTGGCAAATGGAAGGCTTTCCAAATATACCGGCTGGATAAGAGGAGAGCTGTAACATCTTCGTACAAGTACCTTTGGGTAATTATTTTATGGGCATATTCCCTCCTAGTGACCGGGCCAGAGGGCGTGGATGGTTTGAGTTCTTACATAACGCCAGCCACATTTTCAGAAAGGTTGAACCAGACGTCCCCTAGCTTCAATAACAGTTTGATCATTCATTCATTAAATCCTTTTTTATGATATTTGTTCTTGTTTGTTCACCAGGTAAATAATGGTGTTTTTGAGTTGTTTTTGTTCACTTTGCTGTGATCACGAGGCTGTAGACTTTTTACCTTTGATGATTCAATATTGGTGCTGCCCCGTAGCAGAAATTTCTCGATAAATTAGATCACCTTCCTGACTTCCAACTGTATTCTTAGGCTCTATTTTAGGGCTGTTGTTGGCAATGTAAGAGACCTTCATGTGCAGAAAATTAAATCAAATGGTAGAATTAACACTGAAGAGCCCTTTCTTTGCAAATAAATGAGTTTATCCAAGTCCACGCTTAGCAAAACATCTTCTACTAACAAAAAGAAACCCCCGGAACTTAGGGTGAGGAACATGTAGACCTTCTGGAAGCAGAGCAGAAAGATCAAGACGCACCTCAGACACAGCTGCTCCAACGGCACTCTCTGTATTTCTGGCAGCTGCTGCTTTAGAAGCTGGTGACTGAAGTGGTGGCTGGTAAATAAATGGAAGCAGACCCCAGAGGCAACACGGCCCGCTCGACCTTTTCTTTGCAGAGCGTTGGCTTGAGACACAAAAGTATCCTCTAGACTTTCCATCCCTTTGCTGGCATCATATCTATAAGAACAAGAAAATGTAGAAAAGAGTTATTTTATAAAAACATGGCTAAGAACCTGCCTAGCATGGACAGAATAAATGCACTACCTTCCATAGAAGGACAGCGTCCTGCGTGTTCTGGGAACAGTTCAGTCCCTGGTGGGAGCACACAGTGCTGTTGTGAGCGGGGCAAATGCTACCACATACAGTTCCTTTATGTAACCTTTTCACTTTTTTAAAGTTTATTCATTTATTTAGAGAGAGAGAATGAGCAGGGAAGGGGTAGAGAGAGAGGGAGAGACAGAGAATCCCAAGGAGGCTTCACACTGTCAGTGCGGAGCCTGATGTGGGGCTTGAACTCACGAACTGTGAGATTGTGATCTGAGTGAGCCACAATCGAGAGCCAATGCTTAACCGACTGAGTGACCAACTATTTCTCTTTTTTATTATTTATTTTGACAAATAGAAACTGTACAAGGTGGGGGCGCCTGGGTGGCTCAGTAGGCTAAGCCTCCGACTTCAGCTCAGGTCAGATCTCATGTTAGTGGGTTCGAGCCCCGCGTCAGGCTCTGTGCTGACAGCTAGCTCAGAGCCTGGAGCCTGCTTCCTGTTCTGTGTCTCCTCTCTCTGACCCTCCCCCTCTCATGCTTTGTCTCTCTCTGTATCAAAAATAAATAAAACATTAAAAAAAATTAAAAAAAAACTGTACAAGGTGGTCTTCGCTGGATAAAGGTGTACAAGGTGATGTTTTGATATATGTTTGCATTGTGAAATGATCACCACAATCAAACTAATTAACACATCCATCACCTCCTCTATTGCCTCTTTTTCATTCAAGCACATGTAAAGCTTAAGAAAAAAAAGAGGAAAGATAATTAATTACTTCCAAGGTAAAGCCTTAAACCTTCCACCTCTGTTTGGCTTTAAGACCATGGTCCTGGTATAGAATCACTTATCTATACCCATATACAGTTTTCATAAAATATTCTTTCAAATGCTATTCCATGCATCTCAAAAGCATTAGCCATTAACAGCCGTGGCACTCTAACGAACACATCGTTAGCCCCTCTCTGACATTGCCAGGAGAGAATACCTCTTTTCTTTCATTTTCCCAGAATCGATGACATAGACCACATCATCGATGGTTATGGATGTCTCAGCAATGTTGGTAGAAATGATAATCTTAGTTACGCCGACAGGGGGTTTTACAAACACAGCCTGCTGCTCTTCACTGGATAAAGATGAATGAAGTGGGTGAACCACGCATCTGGGAGGAAATAAAAGCACGTTTAATATTCTGGCACAAAAGGCTGCAACTGGATGAATGGTGAGAGAATTTCTATTAAAATTAACGACGGGACTCCAAGTATCAGCAACTTTTCCAGAACCTGTCCTCAGGATCCAGCTCTTCTAAATGGAAAGGTTTTTTCTGAGCCTTACAAAATACTGACTCAGCTTTACGAACTAGAAACCTTGCATTGACTTGGGAAAAACTGGAGTGTAGCTCAGTAGTAGTCAAGAGGATTACATAGCTGATATTCTGTAAGTAACAAGCCCAGCGCACTAACCAGTAGGGAATCATTTTTCCTCTACCTTTAACTCCAGAGAACGAGAGGCAGAGGCATGATGTATGGTAGGCTGAGGTATTCTAAGATACTCGTATATTCCCAGGGAGTGTTCATCTCTTCAGTAGCTGTCCCTTTAGATACGAAAAGACAGGTCTTGCTACTGGAAAACGAACTGTTGCAAATTATCTTTTTCTCCAAATATAACATTTCTTTGTTGTTACTTGCATTGGCTTCTCCCATCCCTCTCCTCCCTCCTTGCCCAATCTGGCACCTGAAATTATATACAGTTTTGCTGAGGCACTACGCTAAATGAAGAGAAATATTTTTATTTAATGGAATGGGTATGATTGATTTTCTGGAACAAATAGGCCTGTCTACTTCCAGCTGGCATACACAGACGTATTCTTTAGCAGTGACACCAGGGTCTGAACAGGGTGACAACTGTCAGAGACCATTCTTGTTATTCACTTTTGCATACAATTGCAGATGATTCAGGATACAGAAAGCAATTAACTTACCGATTACTGCGTCTATTGTTGAAAAGAGAATTGGACTGTAGCTGTTCATATAGCATTTTGATTTCTGCTAGTCCGGGTAAAAATACAAGTATAGCACCTGGGTATATAAAAAGAATCAATCTGACAGATGCAAAAAAGGAAAAACTCATATGGATTATAGAGCTATTTTAAATTTTAACAAATGTAGTAATCTGAGATATTTTACTATCAATTTTCTTTTCTTTATAAAGTCCCCAAGGATTTAAATGGATGACACTGTTTTCTATCCATTATCTGACTTAATTACACAAAACAAATCGGGTATTATTACCTTTCTACAAGAGGAAAATTGAAGTGTAGAAAAATACAACACATTAAGTCATAAAAGAATCATTAGCAAATTTTTTGAATGTTTTACAGTTTTGAGAGTCAGAGGGCGAGCAGGGGAGGGGCAGAGAAAGAGGGAGACAGAATCTGAAGTAGGCTGCAGGCTTTGAGCTGTCAGCACAGAGCCCGACACAGGGCTTGAACTCACAAACTGAGATCTTGACCTGAGCTAAAGTTGGACGCTTAACTGACTGAGCTACCCAGGCGCAGCTCATTAACAAAGCTCTTTAAATATATGTCTTCAGGGGCACCTGAGTAGCTCAATCGGTTGAGTGTCCGCCTTTGGCTCAGGTCATGATCTCATGGTCTGTGGGTTCGAGCCTGGAGCCTGCTTCGGATTCTGTGTCTCCCTCTCTCTCTGCTCCTCCCCTGCTGTGCTCTATCTCTGTCTCTCAAAAATAAATAAACGTTAAAAAATTAAAAAATATATATACTTCTTCAGTGCACTGGGCACTGACATTCTGTTTCTATAGGAAGAGTTATCCTTCTAATCTTGTAAGACAGGAAGACTCTTCTCTCTATTAGTAAATAAAATCCATAAACATTTTACTGCAAATGAGAAAAAGAAAATACAATTGGCTGCTCAACCTGATAATCTAAATTCAGATAGATGTTAGAGAGGGAGCACTTTAATTGACCATGCCCTATTGGGGGTTAATGGGTTTTTAAATCTTACATTACAGATAATCAGCAGTGATAACTGGTTACAGAATATTTCTGTGCCAGGAGTGGCCACTCAGCAAGAGTCCCCTTCTTCTGTGCTTTATTTAAAGAGGAAATTGACACCATCTTCACTAGCCCCTTCTTTAATACTACAAATATTTATTGGGGGCCTATGTCCGCTCTGTGCTAGGTACAATGGAATATAAGCCAAAAATCTGCCCACAAGTAACTCAGGACCTATTATTTATCACAGTTATTTGCTCCACTAAGTAAATAAGGAAACTAAATTATTACGAAAATGGAACTGTGAAGAGGGCAAAAGATATCTTTTGGGGTTAGTGTAAAACACTTCCGAGTAGACAAAGCCTGTTGTCATACATTATCGCATATGGATCTGGGGCATCTTTTTTTTTTTAAAGTAAGCTCTACACTCAGTGTGGGGCTTGAACTCATGATCCAGAGATCAAACATAATATGATCTTCCCACTTAGCCAGGGAAAAGGTGTCCCTCTTTTTTTAAATTTTTTTTTAATGTTTTTTATTTACTTTTGAGAGACAGAGACAGCGTGAGCAGGGGAGGATCAGAGAGAGAGGGAGATACAGAATCTGAAGCAGGCTTCAGGCTGTGAGCTAGCTGTCAGCATAGAGCCCGACACAGGGCTCGAACCCACGAACCGTGAGGTCATGACCTGAGCTGAAGCCGGATGCTTAAACGACTGAGCCACCCAGGTGCCCCAAGAGGTGTCCCTTTAATATCACAAATATATCAGTGTCCCTACTCACTACTTTATTCTACTCTGCTTTGAATTCAGGTAATTTCTTAACAGTTCTTTTGTCTGCTATTTCTGATGTTTTTTCAACAACAGTCTTTTCCTTTGGGGTGAAACAAGATATTCAGCCCAGTGATAATGCAGTAGCAAACACTGACTGCTGCCAACAGATGACAAACAACGTACTTCAATACTTTTACGTGGCTCACGTGTCTCTGTAGAAAATATCAAATAATGATTAAAGTCTAAGCAGTGGAGTAGAGCCATTCCCATTTCTCTTAAGCACCGGGTAGGGAGCGCATGATGTAACTGATCTACTGTTCAACTTAATGATCACTCAACAATGGCTGCATCTATTCACGCAACAAATATTCCAGGTACTGTCCGAGGGTCTGAGAAACACCTGATCAATCCTTATTCCTGAGGAGTTTACATTCTATTGAAGGACTGTCAATAAAACTATAATCCCAGAAATTATGCAGTGCTACAATAAAAATGAAAATTGGAGTGCCTGGGTGGCTCAGTCGGTTAAGCATCCAACTTCAGCTCAGGTCATGATCTCATGGTTTGTGGGTTTGAGCCCCATGTTGGGCTCTGTGCTGACAGCTCAGAGCCTGGAGCCTGCTTCCAATTCTGTGTCTCCTTCTCTCTCTGCCCCTCCTCTGCTTGTGTTCTGTCTCTCACTTTCAAAAATAAATAAATGTTAAAAAAGAATGAAAAAAAAATGAAAATCACTTTTGGATATCATGATAGAGTAAGGGTTCTAGGTGGTCAGAGAAGACTCCTCTGAAGACAGGATGTTGGACAGAAACCTGAATGACGTGAAGGATTCCGTTATGAGAAGACTGCCAAGTGAGGTTAAGAAGGCCACAGGGATGGGAAGACAGTGAGTAAGGGCAAAGTCGTCGTTGGCTGTGTCACAGTAGTAGCAACGATCAAAGGAATAATAACGACAAAATATGTTATAATTATAGTACTATCATTTTTAGGAATAGTATCGACGGGGCATGAACTACATGCTAGGCACTGTGCTAAGCGCTTTACATATGGTTTCTTTTTAAAAAAAGATTTTATTTTTATTCTTTTTGTTAAAGAAAAATTTTTAAATGTTTATATATTTTTGAGAGAGAGAGAAACAACATGAGTGGGGGAGGGGCAGAGACAGAGGGAGACACAGCATCTGAAGCAGGCTCCAGGCTCTGAGCTGTCAGCAGAGCCCCATGCGGGGCTCGAACTCATGAACTGTGAGATCATGACCTGAGCCGAAATCAGACACTCACTCACTGAGCCACCCAGGCGCCTCCAAAAGATTTTACTTTGAAGTAGTCTCTACTTCCAGTGTGAGGCTTTAACTCGCAGCCCCAAGATCCAGAGTCCTGCGCTCCACCGACTGAGCTAGCCAGGGACCCCATACGGATGGTTTCTTTTAACCCTCAAAATAGCTTTATGTCAGAGGACTTACTATTGTCTTCACTTCACAACCAAGGAAACTGAGGCATAACAAAGGACTCTAGCTGCGACCGTGCGGTTCCTGAGTAGCAGAGCTAGGACTTTATCAGACTCCAGAGCCTGTTCTCTTAGCCCCCCCCCCGCCTGGGGCCTCTGGGTGCACAGCCTTCCTGTGCACCAAACACCCACTACAAGACGCCAGTTAGCCTGGGGCTGGTGTTTAATATGCGGATCACCCACGCCTTCTTTTCCCATTGCTTCCCTTTGGACTCTGTGTTGCGGACATCTCTTTGCTCAGTGGGAACAAAAGAGTGCTCAGTGAAAGCAGTAAACCTCAAAAAGTAAAAGGTAAAATCCCCCCGTCCCCTGAAAAGCCTCATGAGCAACTTTACATACAACTGAGGGGTGAAGAAGTGAGGGTGGGGGTGACGGCTCCAGGAAGGGGGTTGCCCCCACAGCACCCATTATCTCAGCAGGTGAGCGGCCTTCCCTTTCACCGTCTCGCACGCAAATGACGAAGCGGTTACCTGGAGGGTAGGAGTGCTTCCCATCCACAATCCACTCTAACAAGGCCTCTATTAATTCCAGGTTAACCTTTTCGAAATCCATGATGGACATGGTTTTGATGACTGATTTGCTAACGCCTGAAAAGAAAGGTTAAAATCAGAAGGATAACTATGCCTGGTTAAAGACGCCGCCGCCCGTGCACTAGGTGGTCTCCTGGGTCACCAGCCCAGATGTTCACACTGACGCACTGAGATGGACTGGCTTCTGTCAGTCTCTCGGAAAGTACATGTTTCCTAGGAGACCTCTTTGCGTGAATAGCGGCTCAGAGAAAAGGCTCCTGACCCTGCTAGAGGGGCCCAGATAGGCCACTTTCTCCTTTCTTCTTTCCCCCCTTTTCTCCATCACACAGTTATCGAGCAGGGGAGGGGCAGGAGAGAGGGAGAGTCAGAATCCAAAGCAGCCTCTGCTTGGGCAGTGCAGAGCCTGTCACAGGCTTGAACCTGTGAACCATGAGATCATGACCTGAACTGAAATCAAAAGTCAGAAGCTTAACCGACTGAGCCACCCACATGCCCCACAACAGTGACTCTTAACCTTGCGGTTTCTTTGAGAAAATGACACAGGTTCTGGATCTTCCCTGAAAAACACATGTGATTTTAATGGCTTCACCAACACCCCTGAAGTCTATCCACAGCCTTCCAGCTTAAGGATTTCTAGTCTCCTCCTAATTTATCTGAGGCCTAGTGAGAGATACAGTTCTTGGTGTGGTACTGGAATCCAGAGCTCTTTTAAAAACAAATAGCATATTTTTGGGGAGTCTAACTCTCTAACAACCTCTCTGGCCTTTCTTCTTGGGTCCTCTTAATAGCCCATCACTCTAAATATAGTCTCACTGGAACAAAATAGTTGCAGGTAATATTATAAAAGAGAAGCTTCCTATATTATGCTAAAAAGTTTGAAAAGGGGCAAAAGCAGTTTGTAAACAATGTTCTGCAGTGTGAGGCCTGTGTGGGTCAGAAATGGAAGAAAGGGGGGGCGTCTGGGTGGCTCAGTCAGTGAAGCCTCCAACTTCGGCTCAGGTCATGATCTCATGTTCGTGGGTTCAAGCCCAGCGTTGGGCTGGAGCCGGCTTCCGACTCTGTGTCTCCTTCTCTCTCTGCCCCTCCTCGCTCATGCTCTGTCTCTCTGTGTCAAAAATAAATAAAACTTAAAAAAAAATTTAAAAAAAGAAATGAAAGAAAGAAACAGGTTATATAAATAAGGGTGTGGTTGGGTATGGAAGGCAAGAAGGAATCATTTTTCTCCATCAAGATTTCAAAAAGCAAGACTTGACTTTTTTTTTTTTAAGTAAGCTTCATGCCCAGCATGGAGCCCAACATGGGGCTTGAAGTCATGACACGGAGATCAAGACCTGTGATAAGATCAAGAATTGGACGCTTAACCCACTGAGCCACCCAGGTACCCCCGGAGAGCTAGATTTTCTTTCAGAAAGGAGGAAAGATCAGCTAACAGAAAAAAAGAGAAGTGAAAAAAATTTTTAGGGGCACCTGGGTGGCTCAGTAGCTTAAGTGTCCAGCTTTAGTGCAGGCCATGATCTCGCGGTTCCTGCGTTTGAGCCCTGACAGCAGAGCCTGCTTCCATTCCTCTGTCTCCTTCTCTCTCTGCCCCTCGCCCCCACTCTCAAAAATAAACATTTAAAAAAATTTTTAGGGGCACTTGGGTGGCTCAGCTGGTTAAGCATCTGACTCCTGATTTTGGCTCAGGTCATGATCTCACAGTTTCATGAGTGTGAGCCCATGTCAGGCTCTGCCTTGACAGCAGGGAGCCTGCTTGAGACTCTTCCTCTCGCTCTGTCCCTCCCCTGCCTGCTGCTTCTCTTTCTCAAAAATTAAAAAACAAAACTTTAAAAAAATAAAAGAAAATTTTTATAGTTTGGCAGTTTTTACTACTTAAAAGGACTGATTAGAACTTTAACTAGAAAATTTTTTAAGAATTGGGCTCAGAAACATTATTTTAATTTTCTGAAAAATGAGAGAATCTTGAGACCAACTAGATCTAGTCTTTTTGTTACAGGGAAAGAGAAGCTGGTGACAGAGCCTGGTTTCTTGACCCCAAATTTTCTATCCTCCTCCCCGAGAAAGGAAGTCTCAGAAGGGCTTTCTAAACTTTGGTAACCTGTGTGCTTGAAACTGGAAAGGCCTGGCTTAGATCCAACCATAATTTTTAAAGAAAATTCCAAAATTTCAAAAGAGAAACCAAAGGAATTGTCCTGTTCCATAATTTAACAGAATAAGGACATGGGAATCATCAGCTCGTACGATGTACAGAAAGAACACAAACTTTTGACTCAGACATATCCCAGTTAAAATTACAAATGCGGGGGCGCCTGGGTGGCTCAGTGGGTTAAGCCTCCGACTTCGGCTCAGGTCAGATCTCACGTTCGTGGGTTCGAGCCCCATGTCAGGCTCTGTGCTGACAGCTAGCTCAGAGCCTGGAGCCTGCTTCCAGTTCTGTGTCTCCTTCTCTCTCTGACCCTCCCCCTCTCATGCTCTGTCTCTCCTGTATCAAAAATTAATAAAACATTAAAAAAAATTAAAAAAAAAAACAAATGCGTACTGGTGAGCTGGCACTGTGCTGTGGATTTGTATTATCTCATTTAATTATCCAAACACCTCCATTTTATAGATCAGGAAACTGAGGTACAGAGAGGACAAGGGGTTTGCCTGAGGAATTCTGAGGGAGTAAATTGAACCTAGGTCTGTAAGATGGGAGTCTATGCTCTCAACCTTATTTCTCAGGATGTTGGGAAGATTAAGTGAAATAATGTTTAGGGGCGATGCATGTCTTTTTAAACAGCAGAATAATAGCTAATCCTCTAATTCTGGGAAGATTCCCATTCCCCATGCAGGACTGGGAATATAGTCTTCGACGGAAGGAGAAAAAGGAAAACTCATTTGTTTCTTCTCCTATGGAAGCAGTGATGGGGTGGAGGCTCTTATTCCTTGAAAGGTAAACACTTTTTATTTGTTCTTTGGAGGGACTCAGAGGGGCTGGGGTGGCAGTCCGGGGAAAAGAGCAGGAAGGGCAGCTGAGAGCTGTCTCTGGTCCAGGCTTTAAGCAAGAAAGCAGCAGTAGGGTTGTTGCAGTTTCTGTGTGTTCAGCTCGGCTCACATTTATAGAAAACAGGAACAAAGAACAGTTAGGTGGGATCTGGCAGAGGAGGAGGGATCAGCTAAGAACACATATAAAAATGCTCAGGGGCGCCTGGGCAGCTCAGTCGGTGAAGCATCTGACTTCAGCTCAGGTCATGATCTCTTGGTTTATGACGTGAGTCCAGCTCTCCGCTGACAGTTTGGAGCCTGGAACCTGCTTCAGATTCTGTGTCTCCATCTCTCTTTCTCTGTTCCCCCCCAAATCAGGCTCTGTCTGGGTCTCTCAAAAATAAGTAAACATTAAAAAAAATTTAAAAATTTAAAAAAATGCTCAGTATAGGATGGACCCACAAAAGATGTTATTTGAAAGCCTGTGAGTAATGCTAAAAACAGTGGATGAAATTTTGCGGATTTTAGAGGATATTTAAAAAGCCTCAAATATCTTTCCACAAATGACCTATTAACTATAAAGGGAACAAACAGTGACCTACACAGGGGAGACACGTAGCCAACATCCTAACCAAGCGATCAAAAACAACTTCGCCAATAATGGGACAAAGCAACGTCATATGCCTCCTGTTACGATGTACCGAAAAGGACTCAATGTTGTTTCTGTGGTTTTCTAACCAAAAATGAAACCCAAAAGGTTGGGTTTTCTAACCTAAATTTAATCATGGGGAAACATTAGACAAATCTAAATGAAGAGATATTTTATAAAATAATTTAGGCCCAAACTCCTAAAAAAATGTCAAGATCTTAAAAATAAAGTCTGGGGAGTTTTTCCCAGTTCAAAAGAAACTAAAGACACACAACAATGAATGCAATTTGTAATTGTGGATTGGATTTTGGGCAAAAAACCCCCCCAAAAAACCAAAAAACCCAAAAACAACAATAAAGGACTTTTTTGAGATAATTGGCAAACTTAGAATATTGACTATGGAGTAAATAATAGTATTATATCAGTTAAATGTCTTCATTTTGATCAAGTCCTGTGCTTATGCTCTTAAGAAATACATAGGTTGAAACTGCAATACAATCTAAGTTTATTTTGGGAGTGTGTGCTGTATAATTGGATTTAATGAAATGTTTAGAGGTGCAGTAGGCATGACTTTGAGTAGATAATAAAGAAAATGTAAAATGCTTATTGATTCATGATGTGGTTTCATCTTAGCTTGGGCAAACCATGCAGTATTTAATACATAGTAGCAGAATATTTACTATTGAAGCTTGAAAAGATATGAGTTGTGTGTAATCTTTCATTTATGCATGTGAGAGGGTTATCATTTTTTAATATTTTTACATTGTAGGACTTGTTTTGCTTGTTGGGGGTGTTTGCTTATTTAATACATTCCATCAGGGACAGAAATTACATGTTGGTTTTTTTTT
>NC_043703.1:134716872-134777094 GCF_006229205.1 Suricata suricatta | reverse complement strand
TGTCTCTCTGCCTCTCCCCCGCTTACTCTCTGTCTCTCTCTCTTTCAAAAGAAAATAGATTTAAAAAAATAAAAATAAACATTAAAAAAGAAAAAAGAAAAAGAAATATTACTAATATATGAGGGATGAAAGGACATGATACCTGCAACCTACTCAAAAGGTTCAAGAAAAAACATAGACAAGTGCACAGTGCAAATGATAAAACAAAAATATTAATAATTGGTGAGCTGGGATAAAGGATAGATGAGAGTTCATTGTATAGTCCTGCCAACTTTTATTATGAATTTGCAATCGTATCAAAATAAAAAGTTATAAAATACTAAAGCATATACTTATATTTCACTACTTCCTAATTTTTCTATAGTAAACATTTCTTTAATGTCAGAAAAAAACCTATCTGTAAACATAATAACAGTTCTATCTAATACCCGATGAAACTATCTTTCCAAGCGAAAGGCTGTTCTGACGAATTAAAGACAACCCAGCCGTGAAACAAGAGCCACGTGTTTCCTCCTCCGGATCGCGGCGGGGGAGAAGATGTTACCTTTGGCACAAGTGCAGTGTTCCCCGTGAGACACGCTACCTTTATAACGGGCCAGGAGCTGCTTAAAGTCTAGCTGTTGGTCCGGCACGGCGTCCCGGACCGACTCCTGCTGCAGGTGAAGGGACAGCCGCAGGTCTTCCTCCACTTCCTCGAACGCAGTCCTGCTGCGCCGCGCTTTCAGCTTCTCCTTGGACATCTGTTTCACGGAGCGCACGTAAGGGCTCCCGTCCTGGAGCACGTACCTGAGGAAGGACACGGGGACGGGGCTGTTAGGCCGTAGGTCTGCTGGGGACGAGCGAAAACATTCACCTGCTTCTGTGCTCCGAGCAGCAGCATGTTGCTCTGTGTCCGCCCAGCTCAGGTGCTACCGTCTCACCAGTCCAGGGCGCTGCTGGCCTGCGCCCTACCGCCGGTAAGAACACACCGGAATGCTTTTGGTTCCATTTCAAGGTAATTCTGGAGGCAGTGAGTTTGAGAAAGTGAGAGGATAAAGACTGGTGAACCGGTTCACAGGTTAATTTCCCCAGAGATTCACATCAGTGGAAATGGGATAGGCCCCCCTCAGATAACTACTTAATAAGCTCCCTACATATGTTTATTGCACACTAAAGTTTGAGAGCCACTGTCTTGGGATGTTTAGCTTGAGAACATTGGACCATTAAATAAATTGAGAATTAGGAGCAGGTCTCATTAGAAGTGGAAGGAGCAGGGAGTAGGGGGGAAATTCTGAACGGAGGGGTCGGTGTCAGACTGCAAGAGTAGTTTCATTCTGGAGCTCAGAAGTCAGGAACGAAGACACTGATTTGGGAACTCCTGGCACAGAGGTGACATTTGAAATCACATGAGTCTAACAAAGGGACAAAAGAGTTTCATGGTGAGAAGGAACAGTGCAAGGATAAAACCGTGGGGAGTCTTTAAGGTCAAAGAGTAGGAAGAGGAATCAGGGCTTTCATAGGAGAGAAATACGATTGTATCCAAAGGAAATGACTATTTTCTACTCAATACTGAAATTATACAAACATCTGGACACTCACACCACATTACAAGCTCCCTGAGCATTGCAGGCTGATGATGATAATAGCTAACAGTTGTTAGGTGCCAGGCGCAGTGCCATCTGCAGCTATGAACTCTAAGAATTAATTAATCCATCCCAGTGACAACCCTGTGAAGCAGCTATTAATAATATACCCATTTTACTTGTGATGAAACTGAGTCACAGAGATTAAGCTACTCATCAATGTTACAGTTAGTAAACAGGGATTTAAATATTGGTGGGCAGAATGGGTACTTTTTCCATATTAAATTCTCCATATATTTGGTCCTTCATCATTAAAAAAATTTTTTTTAAGTTTTTATTTATTTTGAGAGAGACAGGGACAACAGAGTGGTGGAGGGGCAGAGAGAGAAAGAATTTTTTGTTTTTTGAGAGATAGAGACAACGTGAGCAGGGGAGGGTCAGAGAGAGAGGGAGACACAGAATCTGAAACAGGCTCCAGGCTCTGAGTTAGCTTTCAGCACAAAGCCTGATGCGGGGCTTGAACCCACGAACCATGAGATCATGACCTAAGGTGAAGCCGGCCGCTTAACCGACTGAGCCACCCAGGCGCCCCTAAAAAATTTTTTTTAAATGTCTGTCTTTGGGAGCAAGAGAGAGGGAGAGAGAGAGAGGGAGCAAGCATGAATAGGGGAGGGGCAGAGAAAGAGACACACAGAATCCAAAGCAGGCTCCAGGCTACGAGCTGTCCGCACAGAGCCTGATGCGGGGCTCACACCCATGAACCGTAAGATCATGACCTGAGCCACGGTCAGATGCCGAACTGACTGAGCCACTCAGGTGCCCTGGTCCTTCATCATTTTTTCAACAGACTTCATTCTTCAGTGCAGGTGCAGGTGCACAGCAATATTGAGCAGTACAGAGGTTTCCTGCAAATGCATAGCCTTCCCCATTATCAACACCCCACCCCCACCTGAGTCCGGGATGTGCAACTGTTATACTGATGAACCTCCAGTGGCACCTCATGGTCACCCAAAGTCCACAGTTTACATTAGTTCCAGACAGTGCTCTTAACGGACAGTGTGTACTGTGATGTGAACTGCAAATAATTTGTACAATGTTTGCTGAAAGGGGAAAACCAAACACCCAAATGGAAAAATCAGAAGAAAAATGAACACGTCTCTTAAAATGCTGGCACAATGAGGTAAAATAATGTCTTCACAAACATTATCCTTTGAATAATAACACAGAGCAATTCACCAAACCTTAATTAATGTCTTCCTTACCTTGTCACAGCAATTGCATCTTCCAGAAAAAACTGATCAACAGGAAACGTTCGACCTAGAACAAGAAAATAAAAAAGACTCAGGATACCTGTTCAACTGCCTTGAAATAAACAGTTTGTATGTGTAAAATTCTCTTAAAACAAAGCTTGGCACAATAAGGGACTGTTGGTTCTATTGTCTTAAACATGTCAAAAGAAAAAAAAAAGCTTTTGATATTAGAAGGGAGAGAGTCCAGCTCATAAAAAGCCCAGAAGTATATTGGTGGAGAGATGCTTATTTGGTAATGAGACTTTTTTAAATCTCTCTCTCTCTTTTTTAACCCTGTTATACTTTCCCCACTCTCCTCTCCGCCCGAGGGGATTTTTAAACATTCAACAACTAGAAATATTATGATTATTTGTCAGAATTGTCCGTAAATTGTTCTTTTGGCAATCAATTACAGAAGGATAAAGCAAAGCCCAAGGTGAGAAATTAACCCCACAATGAGACCGTGAGAGCACCAGAAAACACAGACTCTTTGACTTCACTTCCTCCTAGAGTGGACCAACATCCAGAAAGTTAGCAGGGTCCAGTCATGAACAAATACGCTATACATAGAGACAACTTCTCTCTTTATGACAGTTTACCATTATTAACTCACACTTTGATATTAAACACAATGGGATGCTAATAACTGAGTCTTTTTTCAAAAACACATATAAACTGAAATCTCTTAGCAAATGGATATATTACTTCTTTATTATTTTCATTATATGGTCATTAATTTTATTTGTAATACATCTAATCAATTTTAGAAAATAAATATAAATACCTGTTATTTACATCTCAGATGAACTTTAAAAATAATTATATTTGCTTATTAGAACAATGCATATTTAATGATGCATATTAATCACCTGGTATGGTAATAATTGGGCAGGAATTGAAATATTCTGAAAAGAGATCAGCATTTAAAGTTGCACTCATTAGAATTACTTGAAGAGTTGGTCTCTGCAACAAAATGTCCTTCAAGACCAGCAGCAAGAAGTCACTAAGGGAAATAAAAGAACACCTCAAGATCAAACAAAGCTAACACATAAAAATGGATTAGCTTTTGATGCATTTTGAGCAAGGAATGTGTAAGACTATGTGAAACAAAAAAACTATATATCTCACAGAAAGATGTGTCATGATCCTAGATGTGAAGACTTAAAATTATAAAGATACAAACTCAAATCAGGGCAGTACCAATCAAAACAGCAACAGGATCTCTCATTGCATATGATAATTCTACTTCTTAATATCTACATGCACATAATGAAGAATATACAAAGATTTTCACAATAACATTGTTTGTAATAGTAAAACCATGGCAACTACCTAAATGTCCATCAACCAAGAAGTGGCTGTCTAAACCAAAATCACCCAGTCTGTGGAATAACATGAGGCAGATCAAAGAAATAACACAGAGCTTTAGATACTGATATGAAAATGTCCCTCAGACATGGGGACAAAAACCCAAGTTGTAGAACAATATATACCGCAGAAAAGTGATATCCGTACTGGTCTCCCTGCTTCATTCAGACTCTCCGCCTGGAAGTTATTCTCACTAGGGCAGACTAAGGGTTCCGTTCGAGTGTAAATCTTACCATGCCATTCTTCAGCTCATGATCCTTTGATGGCTTATTAAAGTCCCACTAACACATTAGATCCCGCAGGGCATTTCCTTTCCCACCACCGCGTATCTCCTGGAGGGTTCACTTGCTCCAGCCATGCTGTCCTTGCTGTCCCTGAGGCATGTACCTCAGGTCCTTTGCACGTGTTATTAATCTGCCTGCAATGGGCTTCTCGCTCACTTCCTTTGAGTTTTTACTCAAAGGTATCTTTTCAGCCACGCCTTTCCTAGCCATGCTGTTTAAAAATTCAAATGCTCCCCTTCCCTAGCACTTAACATATTTTACTTATTTATCATTCTTATTGTTGAGCTCACCCATTAGAATAGAAGCTCTATGAGGACTGGGATTTTGGTCTATTTTGTTTACTAATAAAATAATCTAGAACAATGTCTGGAACATAGTAGCTGCTCAAAAACCCTGTTGACTTACTACATGAACACATCATTTATGTAAGAAAAAAAGGGTCAGAAAGCAAAAGTACCTATTTCTTAACAAAGTAAACATAAATGTCAATGCATAAAAGGACATATCACTAGTCTGATCACCACGGTTACCTCTGGGGAAGAGAGATTGGCAATGTTTTGGAAATGTTAAGGGGGATTTCAATTTATCTGTATTGCTTGGATGGAGGGATAGACAGATTGATAGATACATTGTAGACTCCATGCCCAATGTGGGGCTCAAACTTGGGGCCAAGATCAAGAGTCGCATGTTTCACTGACTGAACCAGCCAGATGCCTCCTGTATAGCTTCAATTTTTAATGAGAACATATTCTTGTACTATTTAGTTCTCTTTAATTTCATGAGCTAATTTAATTACATTTATGACTTTTGTTTCTTTTTTAGGGAAAAGGACATAAAAATAAGAAATGCTTAAATAATTTATAGTACATGCATACTTCAAATCTCCTTCTGCAATTATTAATGATAACTTCAAAGGTCCTTCATGCCATCGCGCTGACAGTGACATGAGAAGCAGCACACGCAGCTCCAATCATGTTTGTGGAGACACCTCTCTCTACTGCATCTCTCCTAACCCCTAATATACTCCCAGGACAAAAGAGACCAAAATTGTAACAGGTAATTATTATATAGGGGACAGAAACTATTCTTCTTGATATTTGTTGGAAACTTCACAGTTAGAAAAATATTATCTCTATGATCAGAAAATTTATTAAAAATTTTATACTAACACAACTGTAACTTTTCTACATTCGACCTTTAATCCTGTCTATATTTTTGCTGATCTTGAGTCCTAGATTTTACTCCTGTTTTTTTCCTTTTTCCATCTGAGCTGGCAAATATTCCCCTACTTTTTCTTGTAATTTGTATACCCCTTTCCCAAAGACTCATGTTTGTAAGTACCTGAATCTCCCTTCTCCAGAGTGCAATTTATCTTTGTTCAGATATTATTTTCAGTTTTTAACTGTTGATATTCTACAACTCCTTAAGTTTTATAAACATCTTTCTCTTTTGAGATCACGATTGTCCCAGGAAACCAGATCCAAAACTATGTTGTAGTTTTTCTGAGTTTGTGGAAATATAAATGTTATGAAACCCCAAACCAATCTTATATTCAGAATTATACTGGATATAGTTTCCCCTACACTTTTAGAATATAATCACTTAAATACTATTAGCCTGGTAGAATGTTATATTTGATTTCCTCCTCCAAGTTGTTTAGTGATTCTGTGAAAATTTTTTCTTCTTTCAACTGTTCACTTGAACATTTACCTGCAAAAATGAAATAACTTACTACTTATTTCCCCCCCACCCCCCACTGTTTTCTGGAGTCTCTACAAAAAGATTATTTGCCCCTCAAAAATTCCCAGTGTTTTGTGTATAGTCGTTTAAAATTTACTATTGCCATGTTCTAGGAATTATTTCTTTTTATTTTGATCTATTCATTTTATATGAAAGTCTGCTTTTCTTTAGTTTCTAATTACTTGATATTTCCTATTTACTAGAGTATCAGTGTATTTCTTTCTTTGAACAAATAGTCTCCTGGTCCTATGTCTTCCTTGCTCATTTTTTAACCAAATTTTTAATGTCTTTTTATTTTGAGAGAGAGAGAGAGAGAGAGAGAGAGAGAGAGAGAGAGAGAGCGCGCGCGCGCGCGCGAGCGAGCGGGGGAGGGGCAGAGAGAGAGGGAGACACAGAATCAGAAGTCTGTTCCAGACTCTGTGCTAACGGCTGGAACCCACGTACTGTGAGATCATGACCTGAGCCGAAGTCGGCTGCTCAACCACTGAGCCACCCAGGCGCCCCACCTCCCCGCCAGTTTTTGAAAACTTTTTATTAGCAGCAGCTGGGGACTCTTTTCATGTTTGTTTTTGTTTCTTTTTAAAATGTTGCTATTGGCTACATTCTGCTTCTCTGGCAGTCTGCCAACTTTAGTTACTTAGTGTTTCTTTCTTCTCCAGAGGTTTATGATGGTACAGTCCTTTTTGGGAAAGTCTCATAATTTTTATGGGATTCATTTTTTTCCACACTAGTTTTTTAATTGCCCTAGAAAATGATCCACATGACAAACTATGCCATTTACTTGGCCCTTTAAATACTGAGGATTTTGACTTTCCATCCCCGCCCTTTAATGACTTCTAATTCCATAGAATGAAATCCAAATGCTTTATTGTCCATGGTTTATAAACTCCTTGGAAGATCCGGTTTCTGCCTTTTCTTTAAAAAATTTTTGTTAACGTTTTATTTATTTTTGAGAGAGAGATTGCAAGTGGGACACGGGAGGAGAGTGGGAAAGGGAGACACAGAATCTGAAGGAGGCTCCAGGCTCTGAGCTGTCAGCACAGAGCCCGATGGGGGGTTCAAACTCACAAGCTTCTGGGCTGAAGGCGGACACTTAACTGACTGAGCCACCCGGGCACCCGTGGTTTCTGCCTTTTCTATCTGCTACTTTCCCCCTCATTTACTACAACCAGCTGCACAGGCTTCTTCCAGTTTCTGGACTCACAACGCCCTTTCCCACTGCAGAGTCAGAATGGTGGCTTTGCCCCCCGTTTGTCACACCTCTGTGTTTAATTTAAATGTCATCTCTTGAGAGACAGCAGCTCTGGCCATCTCAGGGATCTCTCCTGTTTATTCCTTCATAGTACTTACTCCAACTCATAATTGTGTATGTATTTATTTGCTCATTATTTGTTTTTCCTACTAGACCAGGTGATAAAGGGGAGCCATGTTTGTTCACTATAGCAACCCCAGCAATTAACAGATCACTTGGCACTTAACACTGTCTCAATAAATGTATGGAATGTCAGGCCTGAATGACTGACCAGATGAACAAAGAAGGAAGGACATACTGACCAATCCACCAACTACAGCATGTCTGTCACTCCCATTAAGTCCAGACACCCAGCTCAGCACGATGCCCGGGAGCTGTTAAGGATCTCCCGGGAGAAGATGGCCACCTGGCAGGAAGACTCTTCTAGGATGAACAGAGGCCCTCCCGGCATTTTTAGTATTACAGACCCTGGAGATGAGGAAGGTGCTTCTCTTCTCCGACTTGGGCCTTCTCTGTGGCCTTCCTCTCTAGCTCTGTGAAACTGAACGGGAAACAGAACAAAATTCCTCCAGCACTGTCTTCATTTTACGTGTGTGGCCGTTTGCTGGGGAAGTCTTTGCTTTACCTCTCTTCTGTCCGCTCGTGGACCTCGTCGACAATGATGTGCGTGACTCCTTGCAGGGCCATGTCTCCTTCCAGCCTTCGGAGCAGCACGCCTGTGGTGCAGTACAGCAGTCTGGTGGCTGAGGACTTACCCAGAAAAGGGCACAGAAGGCATTCATGGAATTTTTGGAAAAAAGGAAATTCTTTCTTTCTAAAATTTTAACTAGGCTCCACACCTAACTTGAACCCATGTGACTTGAACCCATGACCCCGAGATTAAGAGTCAGATGCTCTCCTGACTGAGCCAGCCACACACCCCAGGAAAGGCTTGCAAAGCCAAGATGGCAAAGCCATTTTGAAAGGACAGGGACAAAGAATATTGAAAACATCCACAGTTGCTTTTAATCTGAAACCACACTAAATGTGTAGTTTCTTTCTGGCAACAACAGTAAAAGCTTTTCTACTTCATATCAAAAATTTAAGTTTAAGACTCATAAAAAGCATTCAAAAATTATTATAAAACATAAAAACAACAGTGAATGATAAAACCAATTCTGATTTTGTCTGTTCCTTATTTGGTTAAATGGGTTAGGTCTCAGGATTAAGAGTAAAACAGTTAGTAGATCACTTCTGCCAACAAAGAATAAGAGGTCTTTTTATTTTATTTTATTTATTTATTTATTTTAGTGTTACTATTTATTTTTGAGTCAGAGAGAGACAGAGCATGAGCGGGGAGGGGCAGAGAGAGAGAGGGAGACACAGAATCGGAAGCAGGCTCCAGGCTCTGAGCTGTCAGCACAGAGCCCGACGTGGGGCTCGAACCCACGAATGTGAGATCATGACCTGAGCCAAAGTTGGAGGCCCAACCGACTGAGTCACCCAGTTGCCCCAAAGAGGTCTTTAAAAAAAAATGTTTATTTATTTTGAGAGAGAGAGTGTGAGTGTGTGTGTGTGTGTGTGTGTGTGTGAGAGGGTGCGCAGGCAAGAAGGGAAGGAGCAGAGAGAGAGGGAGAGCACAGAGCCTGATGCAGACTCAATCCCGTGAACTGTGAGATCATGACTTGAGCTGAAATCAAGAGTGGGACACATAAAATGACTGAGCCACGCAGGTGCAGCAGAATAAAAGGTAGCGGAAATTAAGTACACCCAAATAAGAGTTCTATACCACAATATTTCTAAAAGGTCTTTAGCTGCACCTAAGTAATACATCCTAACTTGCCCATGTGTCTCCAGACCCCAAGAACTCTTTATACTTGAAAATGAAATTTCTGTTATCAGGGGACAAGCAGAGCGTACGAACCTTGACACTTTCCAGCCGGATTTGGTACCCCACCGTCAGACCCACTCTTTCCGTCCTTTCTTTAGCAACACGTTCAGCAACAGAGATTGCTGAGATCCGTCGGGGTTGGGTACAGATGATGTTGGCCACCTTCTCAGGCGGTCCATTCAGAGAATCATCCAGGATAAACTGAGGAATCTGTGTGGTTTTCCCACATCTGCATGTCAAAACAAAGAAGTCCTAATATGAGAGTTTTCAAGTGCCAGTTAACAACAAACCGATCATGCACAATGAGGAAAGGGAGAAAGCTGATCATGATAAAAGGTGTTCCACTTCATTTATCTTCTAAACTGACCTGCTGACTTGTTACCTACAGCTCATAACTGCTAGGAATTCACATTTGAACAAGGCAAGCAAATAGTTTAGTGTCATTGTAAAATTGAGACAATTGAACAGACATTAGAGTAGGTTCTGTAAACACCACTAGGAATATGAACTCTATATTTGAATCCTAAAGAAATGAGAGTATTATCTTATGATTTTAAAGTATTATTTTACTGATTTGGCTATAAGTAGACTGGCGTTAAAAAGATAAGAAACTGAGGGATGCCTGGGTTGTTCAGTGGGTTGAGTGTCTGACTTCGGCTCAGGTCATGATCTCATAGTTAGTGAGTTCAAGCCCCACGTCAGGCTCTGTGCTGCCGGCTCCGAGCCTGGACCCTGTTTCGTGTCTCCCTCTCTCTGCACTTCCCCGCTCTCATGCTCTGTGTCTCTCTCAAAAATAAACATTAAAAAAAAAAAGTAAGGAAACTGGAAGATCTCTTTAAATGTTTATTTATTTTGAGAGAAAGAGAGGGCCAGGAGGAGAGAGAGAGAGAGAGAGAGAGAGAGAGAGAGAGAGAGAGAGAGAGAGAGAGAAAGCCAAGTAGGCTCCACACTGAGCCGACATGAGGCTCAGTCCCATGACCACAAGATCACAACCTGAGCCGCTATCAAGAGTCAGACACTTAACCAACTGAGCCACCCAGACACCCCAAGAAACTGGAAGATCTCAAATTACTACTATATCGGTGAGTCTGGGCACAAATATAATTATTAGGTGAAATACTTTTGTATATAGAACTAAATTAAGGCTACAACCTATCCGTGCTAAATAAATTCGGGTAACATGTGAAAAGGGTAAAGTAGGAAAAATAATATGCCCTAAGTTATTATTAAAAGAATAAAAGCTCTAAGGAAATCACAATAAATTTAGCAGATGAAAGTTTCCAAATTAAATGTTCTAGAACTATCCTTTACATTTAAAAATGGTCCTGTTAAAAGTCTTCATTTAGACCTTTTGCCTTATAATTGTCTCAGGGCAGAGGTGTGCAAAGTCTATATTGGATGAATTTCTGAGGTGTTTTTGTTTGTTTCTTTGTTTGTAATTTGAGACTATTGGCTAAAGATCTGTAATACTAGGTTCTGTGAAATAGTATTTAAAATCTGACCAGAAAAAGCACAAATAACAATAGTTACTAGTTTTTTACAAGTAGAATTGGTTATGGTAACCGGGGTACATACTATATTCATGGATGAAAGCTACATTACAAATAAATTGCATTCTTACCCAGTCATACCACTTATAACAAGCACTTGGTGCTCGCTCAACAATTTAAGAATGGTTTCTCTTTCTTCCCAAGCAGGGAGTGATTGTCTTTCTTGCAGAATTGACTGGAACTGTCTGGAAGCCTAATAACATAAAGGAGAAGGCATCAGTCAGGTTACTTTGAATTACCTTACACAAAGCTCTCACCGTGGAATCCCATCGCTAGACCCACCCTTTCTGCTCTTTCTTTAACAATTTGTTCGGAGCCAGAAATTGCAGAAATATGCAGCCTGTTAGGCTTGGGTGCTGATGACTTCAGTCAGAAGGCTGCTTAGAGAATCAGCCAGAGTAAGTTGTGAAATCCTTGTGATTTTCCTACATCTGAATAAACTGCAAGATCTTATAAGAGAAATAAGCCATCTTGCTTAGCACTACCCAGCTCTTCCTAGCAGGAGTCTCTGCACCAGCACTATCCAATAGAACCTTCCGTGTTAATGGAAATGTTCTATATTAGCATTGTCCAAACAGAACAACCTCTGACTACAGGTGGCTAGTGAGCATTTGAAATATGATTAGTGCTACTGAGGAACTAAATTTTTAATTTTATTTCATTTAAATTAATTTAAATTTAAACACCTGCATGTGGCTAGATGCTACCACACTGAACAACATAGTTCTATCAGATTTTTACTAAAATCAGTAATAGTAAGAGCACTCATAAAAGGGTTCTTTTTGGCCAGGCGTCACATATATGTAATTCAGTCTGACATCCAACGGCCAATAAACATGGTAGCATATGTTAAATCTAAACATGTATTGTTGAATAATATAAGAAATTTACATTAACACATCATTTTCTGCATATAATTTTATCATATAAATTTATCACTCTAAACACAAACTGACCAAATTGAATATGTAATTTTTTGTTTCTACTACCTTACTATTTATGGTGTGAATTTCTATTCATTTTGACGTTCTATAGGTACTGCACTATGTATGCAATAGTGTTACGCTGTGTCAAAAATCAGAATCAGAACTTCACAGTTAGAAATGCCACTGGACTGCATCCAATCCAATCCCCAAACTGGTTAAGCAACATGCTTTTGTCCTACATCCAACTCCCCTCCCCCCCCCACCAGCTTCCTTACAGGTTCCTTTAAAACCGTCTTCATATGAATGGGGTAAACACAATATGGATTTCTGGAAACAGAGATTTAATTTGAACCCTTTGTGTTGCTAACTGCTAGCTATGTGACCTTGGGCAAGTTATTCATCCTAGGATTTTCTGAAATGGGGTCAGAGTCCCTCCTCCCTTCTACACTATTTTTTTCTAATATTAAGTCAGCATTAATTTTCATTTCACTTCTCAGATTGTCTCTCATAGTACCAGAGCCACACGATTCTGAGAATATTTGGTATATATGCGTGTGCTTCACCTTCCCCAGCCACTGGATTCTCCAGAACCATCTAGAACATGCACCCAAGTTTGCTGTGGCATGCAGAACCTGACCAGAGTTAAACAGAAAACAAAAGCATACTAGGGAGGGTAGCAAGGCTTTCTAACTCCTAACCCGTTCATCCGACAGTAGGGAGGCAATGCTAGCCAATCTCTGAGAACACCCTACCTGTTTAATTCGGAACTGCTTGCAGAGTTTAGCATTTTCAGCATGTACTGATTTTGCCTGCCAGTCATATCTTTTGGAAATCTTTTTCTTAAGGTTCACATAGCTCTCATTCTCCACTATAACTGGTGCAGGACCTTCATCCTCATCTGAATCCTCCTCGGGTTCTGATTCTTTTTCAACTTGAAGGGGATAAAAGGAAACATTTTCGATATGGAGCCCTTTCTTTAGCAAAGGGGGAGAGTCACTATCTAATAAAGTAACAACAACAACAAAATTGTAAGATGGAGAAAAAGTTAAAGCTTGAATAGAGCAGGTTCATTCATTTCAAACAACTACTTTGACTGCTAAAGAACATAAAATGCATCTTCAAAGAAACTTTAATCAAGAATAAGTGGCTATTGCTATACCAAATTAAAAACAAAGAAGAAAAATATCATGGCATGCTTTGTTAATTCCGTAGACACTTTATATTGAAGGAATTAACTGAAGGTTTCAACTATTCACAAGTGTTCCTAAAATCCTGTGACACAAAACAACCCAAATGTCTACAAAATGATAAATCAATAAACAAAATACGGCATGTCCTTCCAATGGAATATTATTCAGCAATAAAATGAAGTACTGATACATCCTACATGAACAAACCTTGAAAACATGATGCTAAGTGAAAGAAGTCTGTCACAAAAGCCACACATTGTATGATTCCATTTCCAGGAAGTATACAGAATGGGCAAGTGCACGGACACAGAATGTAGACTCACAGTCGTCAGGGGTTGAGGAAAGGGAGAAATGAGCACTCGCTGCTAATAAGTACGGGGTTTCTTTAAGGGCTGATCAAAATGTTGTGGAATTAGATAGTTGTCATGGTTGGAGCGCCTGGGTGGTTCCTTTGGTTAAGTATCTGACTTCGGCTCTGCCGTTCCTGAGTTCAAGCCCCGTGTCAGACTCTGTGCTGACAGCTCAGAGCCTGCTTCAGATTCCATATCTCCCTCTGTCTCTGCCCTCCCTGCTCCCGGTGTCTCTGTCTCTCAAAAATTAAAAAAAAAAAAACATAAAAAGAAAGATGGCAACAAATAAGAGAATTCCTTGATGAACTTTGAAAGAGGAGTTTAACGGTGATGTAAGAATCTGTACGGCAAATCCGGAAATCAATCGAGCCGGAAGGTTCCACAAACATTTTCTAACTTGAGGGTTTAGGAATTCATAAAGATAGCCCTACGTTAATGAATTTTGGGGGTCTAGTATATTATGGAAAGACAAGTACCTCTAAAAACTCATTTGAAAGTAATTCCATGTAAAGCATCGGAAGTAAACACATGAAACCAACTGGATCAAATGAAGCAGACTTCTTGGGGAGATGCTTTAAGGTTCTTCCAACCCCCTACTGCTAGAATAAACTTACGTATCATTACAAACTTTCAGTGCAGACAGTCCAATCACGGTGACAAAACTGGGGCTTACAATTAAAGGCTGGCCACAGTTCAGGGGATCCTCATTCCCGTTGCCCTTGGACTGAGGAGACCGGTGTGCCTAAGATCACCGGGAGATCCCGCAGAGGCTCTGCCCTCCTGACCCATCCTGAACGCCCCCTCCACAAAACCCTCCACCCGACCAGAGCCTTCCATACCTTCAGGAGTCTGGTTTGGAGCGAAAGAATGATTTGGAATCACTGCTTTACGACAGACAGGATTATTGACTCTGGTCCCAGAAGATACTGGCAGGAAGTTCACAGGAGGGACACTGTACTTGTGATGGGTATTTGTTAGTAAGTGGACTATTTCTGATTCTTCCTCTAAAAGGGTTATCAAAGAATATACAACAGGTTCGGAAGTTTCTGCAAATGTCAAGGCCTTTCCGTAAAGGAACTCAGCAATATGTAAACGACAAGCCAGAGGTAGATGCTCGTTGGTGGAATAAAATGCCACGAGGGGAGCTTCGTAGGGGTATTTGTGGTCTTTAGGAAATCGAATTTCAAGTTCATATAAAAAAGAGGCATCCTCAGGAGCGTTAAGATGAGAATCATCTACAATTCTTTCTGCTCTTCCGACAATTTGATTTGGGGGCACTTCGTGTTTGAATTTGCATCTCGATCCAAATTTACAATTTCCTTTGAGGTAAAATTTACAGATTTCAAGCGAAGTCTCCTGTGTGCTTTTGGCACTTTCCTTTTGCTTCAATTTGCAGAATTTACTCGTCAAATATTCCAATTCTAATCCAATGGTCCAGACTCGGTTCTGAATTCTTTCTATGAATTTTTCTCCACAGATTGACTTGAGAGCAAAGGCCTCTTCCTGCCGCTGTTCCACACACTCATCCACGCTCACGTGGGCAGCCGCCTCGGAGACCTTCATCCTCTCCCCAAACGTCTCTGAAAAACACTGTGTGAGCAGATGTTCGAGGGAGGCCCCCACGTCGCCATCACAGATCCGCAGGGCTGCCTGACAGCGCTCGGTGTTGAAACCATACCTACCAAGTGTGAAATATGACAAAAGATATTGATCACAGTGAAGCTCACTTAAATATGATCATGTGAAGTTATAAGCCTACACAGGCAGATCTGTGTTTTGAAAAAGGATCCCCGGTAACACGGATTCCTCCCTAGTCACCCTATCCTGAAAGAGAGGGTGTTAGGCACATGGGCACTGCAGCCACCCCCACAACAGCCCCCGCAACAGCCCCCGCAACAGCCCCCCCTACAGGAGAGCCCCACAGGAGGAGGAGTCGGGTCTGTAATGTGATTTCAGTTTCTTCGGTTCTCCCCCAGCCGCTGTCAATGCTGAAAGCAATCACCTGGCAAGTTTCTGCACTGCAAATGTTGAGACTGTGAATTCTGGATCATGCGGCTCCGCTGGGCCTGAGCCAGCACATTCCAAAGGGTCAGCGTCGGGAACAAAGGAGGCTTCCCGACCAGGAGACCAGTACTGTTCATCATCACAATCAGGCTCGCCATCTTCCTCTTCCCCAGAAATGCCTCTTCTGACAAAGGTAACACGTTCATATTATTAGACATTAAGTTCCACTTACTTCAAAGAAAAATTTAGCAGGAATCTAAGAATTTAATTCAGGGAGCCAAAGGACTTAGGATCCGAACCATTCTTCAGGCACTGATTGGAATTTTTATAGATCTAACTTCTATCTTGGCAATTAATATTTGTCAAGCATTTATTCAGGCCAGGTACTACGCTAAGTATTTTATATGTTCTATCTCTTTAAAAATCTTTCCACTCACCCTCAATCAGATATTACTGGGATCTCTATTTTTCAGATGATCAACTAAAAGTTAGAGAGGGTCAGTGATTGCCAAAGGTTACAGAGTAAAGAGCAGCTAGAGATATTAACCCAGGCAGTCTGGCCCCAGAGCCTTATTCCTGACTACAGAAGCCCTGGCCATTCTCTTTCTTCTCCTTCATAAAAACCATCCCTAACTTTTTGCTTCGCTGCATAACCACTTCTCCTAAATCTAAGGCAGATAAGAGATTTGTAGATAAGATGGAGACGGAGCTGCTCGCGATCGACCACCCATCAGTTCTGGCAAACGGAATGCATTGACTTCTCTGACTGAAATCACAGAACCCACACAGCCAAAACAGTAAAAGTTGTTTCTCTGGGGCAGATGGTTATGAGAAAGTGTAATCCTAAGACTTCATCTGATCAACTCAATAATTGCTCCTCGCACAATACTTCTACTGGTTCGCGACGGGGTTTTATTTGGCAGGCTGTCCATAAAGCAATTACTGAATCCATATCAGCATTGTCCTCGGGAAAGTAGATGAAAAGGCAATTTGTACTGCTCCCAGATACTGCAAAACAAACGCACTCTAAAACTGCGGCTGAATAACTATTCTTGCTTTGCTCCAGGCTCACTTTCAACTAATTATACTGTCACAATAGGATCAGTATTAGAAAGCATTCCAAAGCCACACAGGACCTTCCCGCTGCCAATACGTCCTCTTTCACTTAATAACTGACTCAGATAAAACAACTTACTCGGATCCAGCATCGGCATCTTGTTCCTGCAGGTCTCGGAGAAGAGCTTTCACTTTCTCTTGATTCTCGGAAGTCATATGCAGAGTCTGGAGGGGCACTTTGGCTTCGGGCTTCCATTTGGGGCGCGCCTCTCCTTTTCTTGTGCCGCCGTTGCTGGGTCTGCAAAGGACACATTTACTGTGACCAGGAGGTCACTCTCCTCACAGTCCTCAAACAGATGCAACATGGACTGGACTGTCAAGTGTCTTCTAAAATATGACCGTGACTGAAGGATTTCCCCTTTTCTACAGTATCTACTAGACTCCATTATCTTGCAACTGCTGGGAAAAAATAACCTTATGAGGTCCTTAATCACTAAATCTGGCTTCATTAACTCAAAAATCCTCTGGAAAAAGTAATGCCATGACGACTCATGCTGCAATGGAGAATAAAGACTTTCAAGAGTAAGACGTTACACACAAAGTATTTATTTCATTCTGTTTTAGGTACCAATCCGAAAACAATGAAGTCTCATCTTACTTGTGAATACTACGCCTTGCTTTTGGAATAAATTAACAACATTATCATTATTTCCTGATTACAAGAATAATAGTAATAAATACATGTTCACTGGAGAAAGGCAGAAAACAGAAATCACTGCAAGTCACATCAATTCTTTTTTATATACATTTTTTAAATGAAAGTATACAGCACATATAACCTTTTATAATTTATAAATAAAATAAAACTGGAATTTCCCTAAGATGAAATATTCTTCTACAACATATTTTAATTTTTTTTTTATTCTTATTTTTGTTATCTTAGAGAGAGAGAGTGCATGTGAGTGGGGGCGAGGCGGGCAGAAGGAGAGAGTGAGAGTGTGAGAGAGAGAGAGAGTGAGAGATAGAAAGAAAGAGAATCTCTAGCAGGCTTCATGCTCAGCGCAGAGCCCACCACAGGGCTCAATTCCATGACTCTGGGATCATGACCTGAGCTGAAGTCAAGAGTTGGCCGCTCAAACAACTGAGCCATCCAGGCATCCCACCTATATCCCTTTCTAACTAATATTTAGTTGGGAGTTATTCCCAGAAAAGGGAGAGAAAGAGTAGCTAATCTCTAAAGAGATTTCTTTAGAATCCATCTCTAAAAATTCCAGTAGATGGCTTGCAGTGCCGTTGGAAGACAAGGCGGATTCTATACCTATGCAGCAGAACATGCAATAGTAAAATCTTTACTTTCAGTAAATATTCATTAGAATGATCAGAATTTATTCATTATTTAAAAGCTGAATATGAAAGAAGCCTGGATAGTCTTCTTCTCTGTCACTGGTCATCACCTGAAGCACCAGTGAAGATTTGGCTGATAGGTCTGGAAAATAGATAATCCATCAACTAAAAAGACAGAGTACCATCAGGCCGAATTTTGGGACTTTCAAACTACAATATGTAAGAAATATTTAAAATAATTTTCACCACTTTTGCTAATTCCAATATTGGCTTTCCTGGTAACATTAGTTTCAATAACACTATTATATTCAATTCATGGCGTCATGTAAGTTGAAATTAACCAGATTTCAACCTCCCTCCCCAAAGAACTGTTACTTGCCATCATGCCTTTAGAAAAGATTACAAAGTGGGGGCCTTCAAGGTTTTAAAACAAGCGGAGGGCCACCTGGGTGGCTTGGTTGGTTAAGCATCAGACTCTTGGTTTCAGTTCAGGTCATGACTTCATGGTTCATGAGTTTGAGTCCCACGTGGGGCTGCACTGAGAGGGTGGAGCCTGCTGGGGATTCTCTCTCTCCCTCCCTCTCTGCCTCTCTCGTGAGCTCTCTCTCTCTCTCTCAAAATAAATAAACTTAAAAATTTTTTTATTTAAAAAAAACCACAAGAGTGTAAGTCTCACAGATTAGAAATCGATATCTTCTCTATATCTGAACGTGAGAAACGCATAACGACCTGGACATGCGCCTCGATTCACTGAAGATACAAAAGTCATCGCCGTCATCCCAAATTCTACTCGAGGCCTTTCTATTGCCAGCACTGCCGCCACCACTGCTGCCACCGCCGTGAGATTTACTAGTGTGACTCCTGCCTCCTCTTCCTC
Source organism: Suricata suricatta (assembly GCF_006229205.1). Lineage (NCBI taxonomy): Eukaryota > Metazoa > Chordata > Mammalia > Carnivora > Herpestidae > Suricata > Suricata suricatta. The sequence continues at coordinate 134,758,432 of NC_043703.1, read as the reverse complement.
CTCTGGAAGACCCTTTTCCACCTCCTTTGCCTGGCTTGCCTTTTCTTCTTACTGAAGAACTCATTTTCACCTGCAAGAGAAAAAAGTAACACAGACACCATAAAACCAGACAAATAAAATAATCCTTGGTCAAAGTTATAGACATAACCCCTTATAAGGAAATAAGGAAATGCACATTTTAAAAAGGGCCAGTCTAGGGGAAACATAGGTAAATTGTTCTACAAAAGCTTTACAAGTACATCCCTCTGAGGATTAATACTTTCTTAGTGACTTTTTCTGACACAGATTTCTTAACCATGGATGTGCATCAAAACACATATCCTTAAAGCCTCAATCCTATATTCTGATTTGGTTAGATTTGGTATAGGGTTTAAAAAACTCTAGTTGAGAGAGGCACCTGGGTGGCTCAGTCAGTTAAGGGTCCAACTCTTGATTTCAGCTCAGGTCATGATCTCATGGTTCGTGAGACTGAGTGTCTTCTTGGACGGAGCCTGCTTGGATTCTCTGTCCCTCCCCACACATGCACATGCCTGCTGTTTCTCTCTCTCTCAAAATAAACAAACATTTTAAAAAATATTTAAAAAATCGCTCTAGTTGAGATGTTTTTCATGTATTTAATATGTGATTTGATAAAAAAATTTTACTTTATATATACACGTTCAGAGACACAGACCTGGCTCAGAGATTTTGCCTGAGTAAAGCATAGGGCCTTTGTATGTAGGTGAAGTTGTTAATCAGCTTACAATAGAATATTATAACTATAAGATGTTTTATGTAAGCCTCATGGAAACTACAAAGCAAAAATCTATAGCAGATACACAAAAGAGAAAGGAATCAAAGCATACCACTACAGGAAAATCATCAAATCACAAAGACAGCAAGAGAGAAAGAAAGGAGCAAAGGATCTATAAAACACCCAGGAAACAATGAACAAAATGTCAATTATTAAGCCCTTACCTCTCGATAATTACTTTAGATGTAAATAGATTAACTTCTCTAGTCAAAAGACACAGAGTAGCTGACTAGATGATAAAACAAGACCCAGTTATACGCTGCCGACAACAGGATTGCTTCGGCTTTGAGGACACATACAGACTGAAAGTGGAGGACTGGTAAAAGTTATTCCATGCAAACAGAAACCAAAAGAACAGGGGCAGCTCTTCTTTCGTTGGGCAAAATTTACCTTAAAGCAGAAACTGTAACTAGGGACAAAGATGGTCATTATATAAAGATAAAGGAATTAATTCATCAAGAGGACCTAACAGTTGTAAATATTTATGCACTTAACATATATAATACATAAAGCAAAACAGAATTTACAGACCAAAAAGAAAGTAAAAATGAAAATATGATACATGAAAATGAATATAGCCAAAACTAGATTCAAGACATCTTCTTAGATTTACACATTCCTGTAATAAGAGAAAATGGTTCTCACTCAAGAAGTAATAAGCTGCATTACGAAGAGTAAAATACGTAGTAATAAACTTAATGAAGGAGGTGAAGGAACTGCGTGTTGAAAAGGATAAGACATTGATGAAAGAAATGGAAGAAAATACGTACAAATGGGAAGCTAGTCCATGCTCACAGGTCAGAAGTGATACTGTTAGAATGTCCACAATGCCCAAAGTAATCTCCAGTTTAAAACAATCTCTATCAAAATTTCAATGGCATTTTTCACAGAAAAGAGCAAACAGTCCTAAAATTTGCATGAAGTCACAAAAGACCCTGAAGAGCCAAAGCAATCTAGAGAAGGAAGAACAAAGCTGGAGGCATCACACTCTGATTTCAAACGATATTAAAAAGCTGCGGTAAGCAGTACGGTGTTGGCATAAAAACAGACACCTGGATGAATAGAATGGAACAGAGACTTCAGAAAAAACCCACACATACATGGTCAATTAACTCACAACAAAGGAGCCAAGAATATAATTAAAATAAAAATTTTTTAATGTTTATTTTTGAGAGAGAGAGAGAGAGACAGAACACAAGCTGAGGAGGGAGAGGGAGATACAGAATTCGAAGCAGGCTCCAGGCTCTGAGCTGTCAGCACAGATCCAAACGTGGGGCTCGAACTCATGAACTGTGAGATAATGACCTGAGCTGAAGTTGGACGCTTACTGACTGAGCTACCCAGGTGCCCCTATAATATACAAGGAGAGAAGTCTCTTCAATAAATGGTGTTGGGAAAACTGGACAGCCACGTGTGAAAGAATGAAATTCAACTACTATCTTATACCACATACAAAAATGAACTCAAAATGGATTACAGACTTGAATGTAAGACTTGAAGCCACATAACTCCTAGAAGAAAACATAGGCAGTAAGCTCCTTGGAATCAGTGTTGGTGATGTCTTTTGACTCTGACTCCAGAATCAAAGGCAACACAAGCAAAAATAAACAAGTAAAACTAAACTAAAAAGTTTCTGCAAAGCAAAGGAAAAATCAACAAAATGAAAACACAAGCTACTGAGTGGGAGAAAATATTTGCAAAGCATATATCTGATAAGGGGCTAATATCTAAAATATATAAGGAGTTCATACAATTTAATAACAAAAAAAAAAAACCAGTCCAATTAAAATTGGCAGAGGCTCTGACTAGACATTTTTTCCAAAGAGAACATACAGATGGCCTCCACTAATTATCAGGGAAATATAAACCAAAACCACAATCAAATATCAGCTCAGACTTCTTAGAATGGCTACTATAAAAAAAAAGACAAGAAACAACAAGTGTTGGCAAGGATGTGGAGAAAAGGGAACTCTTGTGTACTGTTGGTAGGAATGTAAATTGGTGCGGCCACTATGAAAAACAGTCTGAAGGTTCTTCAAAAAATTAAAAATAGAATCATACAGGGGCACTTGGGGGGCTCAGTCAGTTAAGCATCCAACTTCAGCTCAGGTCATGATCTCATAATTTGTGAGTTCAAGCTCTATGTTGCGCTCTGTACTGACAGCTCGGAGCCTGGAGCCTGCTTCAGATTCTGGGTCTCCTCTCTCTCTGCCCATCCCCTGCTCATGCTCTGTCTCTCTTGGTCTCTCAATAATAAATAAAAACATTAAAAAAAATAGAATCATACATACAACCCAATACATATCCATACAATCCAATCATTTTACTTTAGGTATTTATCCAAAAAATGAAAACACTGATTCAAAAAGATACATATAGCATGTTCACTGCAGCATTATTTACAATAGCCAAGATACAGAAACAATCTAGTTGTCCACTGTGGATGGATATAGAAATGTGATATACACACACACACATGAACAATGGAACACTATTCACTCATAAAAGAGAATGAAATCCTGTTATTTGCAGCAACAAGGATGGACAATAAGGGCATTTTGCTAAATTAGTCAGAGAGAGAAAGACAAATATTGTATAACCTCACTTATATGTGGAATTTAAAAACAAAAACAACCAAGCTTATAGATACAGAGAACAGACTGGTGGTCACCAGAAGTCGAGGGTGGAGAGTAGGTAAAATGGGTGAAGGGGGTCAAAAGGTACAAACTTCCAGTTATAAAATAAGTAAATCATGGAGATGTGATATACAGCACTGTGACTATAGTTAATAATACTAAATTGCATACTTGAAAGTTGCTAAGATAGTAAATTTTAGAAGTCCTCATTATAAGAAAAAAATTTTTCTTTTGGTAATTACATATGGTAATGGATGCTAACCAGACTTACTGTGATGACTGTTTCACAATATATCCAAATATCGAATCGTTATGTTGTATACCCAAAACTAATATAATGTTATATGTCAATTATACCTCAATTTAAAAAATGATCCAACTACATACTATTTATCACTTTAAATTCAAAGATACAAACAAATGCAAAGTGAATGGATGGAAAAAGATAAATTATGCAAAAAGCAACCACAAGAAAGCTGGAGTGGCTCTGCTAATATCAGACACAACAGACTTTAAAACCAAAAAATTTTACTAGAAAAAGGACATTTCATTATGATAAAGGGGTGGGTCCATCAGTAAAACATAACAATGATAAATATATATGCAGCTAATAACAGAGCACCAAAGTACATGAAGCAACCACTGACAGAAATGGAGAGAGAGGGGGGCACTTCAGTAATACAGGAGACTTGAATACCCCCCTTTCAACAATGGTGTTAGAACAATGAGATAGAAGATCAACAAGGAAACAGAAGACTTGAAACCCAGCATTAACCAACTAGACCTAAGAGACATCTGTAAATCCTCTACTCAACACGATAAACATTTTTCTCATATGCACAGAGAAAATTTTCCAGGATACACCATAGGTTATAACCTAGGTTATAAAACAAACCTCAATAAGTTAAAATAGATATAATACAAAATATGTTTTGCAACCACAGTGAAATGAAATTAGAACTTGTTAGGATGAGCACTCGGTGTTCTATGGAAACCAACTTGACAATAAACTATATTAAAAAAAGAAATGAAATTAGAAAAAAAAAGTGGGAAAAAATTTGGGAAACTCAGTCAATGTAGAAATTAATCTTGGCCTTTTGATATTCCTTTCTTCAAAATCCTTCATAATCATACATTTTTATAGTGTTTATCTTCTGTTTATCTCCCCTTTCCTCCTCTCAAAAAGCTCTTTGAATGCAAAGGATTATGTCTCTTTTTAAAGTACCTCTAGTACAGAGTAGGGTGTATATAGGAATTCATGACTGAAGACCAAATAAATGACTGATAAGAGAATGGAGATTCATTCATTCCACAGACATTTATTGAGCACTTATTATGTGCCAGTTCCTAGGGATATAACAGCAAAGAAGACAAAATTCCTCATGAAGCTCACCTTCCAGAGGGTAAGACAGACAAAAACCAAATAAATAGAAAATATCAGTTAAGTGCTATAAAGGAAAAAAAAAAACCCTGAGACTGTTATTTAAAAAAATTTTTTAAACATTTATTCACTTTTGAGAGACAGAGTGAGAGCAGGGGAAGGGGAGAGAGAGACACACACAGAATTTAAAGCAGGCTCCAGGCTCTGAGCTGTCAGCACAGAGCCCGATGTGGGGCTTGAACTCACAGACTGAGGTCATGACATGAGTCGAAGTCAGACGCTTAACGGACTGATCTGTCCAGATGCCCCTTGGGACTGTTATTTTAAATAGAGTAGTCAGGAGAGAACTCTCTGAGATCATATTTGAGCAGGCAGCTGAACAAACTGAGAGAACGAGCCATGAAATATTTGTGAAAAGAATATTCTAAGGGGAAGGTCCAAGACCAGAACGGTTTTAATACACCGAGCTGGACAAAGGGTCAGAAGTCTGATGGGTCTGTACTGAATTGAGGAGCAGAAATGAGGTCGGAGAGCAGTGACGGGCCAAGAAAAAGCTGGACCCGGGGAGCACAAGGAAGGAGGCAAAAGAGGACAGATTGTAACCGCACGAGGACCTGCAGGCCACAGAGCAAAAGCTGCGGAGCCATGGTAACGATCTAGGTGTTCAGGTTTTAATTTAAGTTGCAGTTACTGCCAATTTAGGTAATCCTTGGCCTTTGTGTGTTATATGTCACAACCTGGCGATCTCTGCTCTAAACAACAGAATAAATTTTCTAAGAGCGAGCCCAGTTTCTGAACTTTTCAGTGACTCATGTATGTACATAAACTCTGTGATCCCATTTCATAGTGCAGCATACAGAAAAACTCTGTATAAATGAATTGCTTTCTATTTTCACGTTATTAGCACTATCCTGGTCCCATTACATGCCTATTAACCTCATACATTTGCATTAGTCTTTGAAGGAAAAAAATATGTAAATATGTACGTGTAATACAAGAATTTCTAAAGCAGGACTTACAATTATTGAAAAAGTTTGAAAGAGTGTATCATGTGAATTCTGACTTATCTCCATGCCAAGAATTCTGTTTAGATAGGAAAAAAGAAACTCGTTTTGATCTCAGTAGAGAAATAGATTGCTTTGGGTTTTATGTAGCTTTAGACTTCATTTATTTTTTTAAGGTTTATTTATTTTTGAAAGAGAGAGAGTGAGACAGAGAACCCGAAGTAGGCGCCCCGCTGCCAGTGTGAAGCCCCATGTGGGGTTCAGTCCCGCAAACCGTGAGATCACGATCTGAGCCGAAGTCAGATGCTCAACCAACTGAGCCACCCAGGCGCCCCTGTAGCTTTAGACTTTAAAAGGCTAGAGTTTTTTTTCTGTTTAAGAAATTCTAAATATGACAGGAAGTCACTAAAGAGCCGAGGTGAAAGACTGACTTGGGTTTTCAGACAACTACTAGCTGCTATGTGAACAGACCGTAGAGGGGTGAGGAGACGCCAGGACAACCAGGAAACTACTGCACTTGTTCGGGCCAAACAAATACAGAAAAATACAGTGGGTCGGTCTAGGGTGGGAGCAGGAGAGTTGAAAAGTGGTTACAGATTCTGAATGTGTTATTTTCAATGTTTTATTTAGTTTTGAGAGAGCACAAGCAGGGGCGGGCAGAGAGAGAGGTAGAGGATCTGAAGCAGGCTCTGTGCTGACAGCAGAGAACCTGACATGGGGTTTGAACTTACGAGCCCCGAGATCATGACCTGAGCCAAAATGGGATGCTCCATGAGCTGAGCCACCCAGGTGCCCTGAATGTATTTTAAATGTCGATAAATTATAGGGCAAGTATGAGAAAGAAATGTCTAGAATTACTGTAAGATTTTTCTTTTTTTGGCCTCAGTTAACTAGGTAAATAGTGGTGCCATGTGCTTAGAACTATAATATTGGGAAGGAAAAGATCTAGGGCAGGAAGTGTCACAAGTTCAGACAGGATATGTTACATTCTAGACACCGATTAGATACTCAAATGGAAACATGTTGAAGGTAGGTGAATACACAAGTCTGCATTGCTGGGAAAGGTAAGATGATTTCCTTTAGCCCTCTAAAAATCTTGTAAGGTGAGTACTATTCTCTATATGTCATAGAGGAGGAGACTAGAGCATTGGTAAATTATATGACTTGTTTAATGTCACCTAATGTCTAGAAGCAAAGTCTGGAGCCAGGGTTTGAAACAATCTGTTTGACACCAGAGCCAAAATTCTTTCTGCCATATCTCCTGCTCACCACACACATGACCTTGTATCTTCAATTCAAAGTTTAATGATATAACAGACCCCCTTCGATTTGTGCCTGGGTCTTAATTTATAAAAGTGAAAACAAGGAGAGGTCAATGGCACTGAAAGAAAAGTTTAATGTTATTCACCGTGTGGCCAGAGAGGAGAGAGGCATGGCATGCCACACCAGGCCAGGCCAGGCCACAGGAGGAGACGCCGGAGCCGGTCAGGAGGCACCAAGGAGCCAGGGGAAGGCAGAAGCCACAGCCTTTCTTGGGGTTTCTGCCAGAAAGGCAGGACAGAGTAAATTGTTTAGGATTGGCTAATTAAGATAATTTCAGCAGGTTTTGGGGCTCTGGGTTGATTTAAGGGGAGAGAGGAATTGGCGTGGTGTGTAAAACTCAGATAAAGGAAGTAGGTGGCTTCAGGTTGGTTCGTAGGTCAAGGTGTTAATTATTAGCTCTCTCCAGGAAGGGCAGTTTCTTCCTGACCAGTGAGGGAGAAGTTTTGTGTCAAAATATAATAAAATAACAAAAAAGAATTTTGTGTCAAAATATAATAAAATATGGACAATAGAAAATGATTGATACACTTTTCCAATCGAAATTTTAAAATCTCTTCACTGTTTCCTCTGACTTCAGATCCTCTTAGATAAATATATCATAAGAAGCCCAACTACCTCAAACTCTTCTGTAAAAACGGTGGCACTTACACTCACAAAAATGTAGGACTTATCGGGAGGCCAAAACAAGGAGACAAAATGAATTGTACATCAATAATTACCTACTCTTTCTAAAATTCAGAAAAAGGGAAAGGATATACAAATCACACAGGAAGATGAGCTCTTCAGCTCAAAAACCACCCCCACCAGGTAAATCGGTGTAACAAAACACATTAGGAAAAAAAGCAAGGACAGACTGTCCTCTGACTTTTAAAAAGAGCGGCTAGCCAACCAGATCAAACCACAGCTAGCTCGCCTAAATACCAATCAACACCTTGTCTCATACCACCCCAGAAAATGTCACCTTTACCTGATCTCGGATCTGCTCTCAAAATGTTCAAGGATGACTTGCTGGCTGTATCCAAGATGACTCTGCCCACATGTTTTGAAAGGAATGGGACTTGGGTTCTATAATCTACATGGATCGATTTCACTATTCTGTTCCATTTAGCCTGGGAAGATTCCAACTCTCTTTAGACACAGGGCCCTAAGTTTGGCTCAAAGGGTATCCTTCGTTTCCCACCCCAAAAAGGCCCCCAGAAACAACCACCCGCGGTGCAGCGAAAACTGGTCACACACCATTCCCCTCCCAGGCAAATCTCTGATTGACCGGCTCCACGCTGACACCTACACCTGGTACCTTGCTTCCAGCATACACCGTCTCCAAAGAGCCACTCAGTTTGAGATGGTGACAGAGACAGGATGCAATGCACCCCCTTACCCGTCTTTGAGCTGAATTGAGCTCCCCCTCCTCTTGCCTGGGCGTGGGCGAACCGGAATCCTGCTGGTCCAGACTCACCGGCCCCAGCTAGCCAGGCAGGATCCCACCGGGCGGGATGCCCCTCAGACCCTGACCACCCCTGGAGAGGGAGGCGGTAGCGGGATCCGCACAGGGACGACCGGGGCGGCGCGCAGACCACGCACACGGGCACACATCCCTTGCCCGCGGAAGGGGCGGCCGTGGCGGGACGGCAGCCCTGCTTCCCGGGGAGGCTGTCAGCAGGGAGCGCCCAGAGTCGAGGGGTGCCCCCAGGGCGTCGCCACCGGCCGCGATCTCACCTGGAGCTGCCCCGCCGCGGCCCTGCTGCAGCAGCACAGCCTGCTGCCTCCCGATTGGCTCAGCCTCGGCCTCTCGCCTATTCGCTTCCGGGTGAGAGGTGCCTGGTCGCCTCGGCAACCGAGTCGCGCTCCGCGCTGGTCAGTTCTTCCAGGCCGTAGAGCTGGCGGCCCAGGAGGAATCGCCGAGTCTAGAAAATCTCAGCAACACGCCTCTGTCAAGTGAGTGCCCCTCCTCCCAACGCTGCGAGCGGGGAAGGGCACCTTTAAGTAGAACTCGCGGGAAGCCAGAGTGTGGCCGCTGGCAGCTCCGGTCGTCCCGCACAGCGGGCGGTGTGGGGGCGCAGAGACCCCCTGGTCTGGAAATCAGACGCCTCGATTCTAGCTCTGATTCGGCCATTGATTTGCTGTTGTGATATCTTAGGCAAGTGCCATCCTCTCTGGGTTTGTTGCCTCCGTGATCCCAGACGGTCTTCATCTCTTTGGTTCCCTCCAGCTCCAACATTGCCAAGTTCCGAATGTGGGGAACCATTTAAGGACATTTGAAAACAGTTCTGTTTTTTTTTGGATGATCACGTTAAGTGCTCTGTTAATAAACATTTAGCGACTGCTTTCCAAATGCCATTCATTCACCAGACCTTGAGTTCCTCCAGCAAGGACTAAGCACTGAACTAGTCACTAGAGAACAAAGATTTGACTAATCCCTGATCCCTGACCTAAATGAGCTGGGTATTGTGATAGGGGATTCCACCACAGAAGCGTTATCTTAATAGGGTTCTAAGGACTATGGTAGGGATCAGCCCAGGGTGCTGTGGAGACTCCCAGATGTGTCTGGGAGTGGAGGGAGGTAAGACGGGTTTTGCTCAGGTAATACTTGTCTTTTTCTTCGTGGCTTTTTTCTGGGATAAATTTTCGACCTAATTTTCCTTCCAATTTACTTTTCATTGTGCCCATTATTCTCTTCAGTCCTTACACTAGTTATGTGATTCATTTCTTAGATTGCTACTTTGTTCTTTTTCATCACCACCTATTCCTATCTCAAGGATACAATACTCTCCATTTCTTTCTGAGGATGTGACAGTGTTTTAAAGTCTTCTGCCTATTGTCTTATATTTCCTCAAAGGGGATGAATCTCTGGTATTTCTCAATTGGCACTTAAATTAATTAAAACAATTTTAAATGTTTATTCATTTTCAAGAGGAGAGAGAGAGAGAAAGAGAGAGAGAGAGAGAAAGTGGAGGAGGGGCAGAGAGAGAGGTGGACAAAGAATCTGAAGCAGGCTCCAGGCTCTGAGCTGTCAGCACAGAGCCTATGCAGGGCTTCGAACTCTAGAACTGTGAGATCAAGACCTGAGCCAAAGTCAGATCCTTAACTGACTGAGCCACCCAGGTGCCCCCTAAATTAATTTTTAAATTAAAAATGTTGGTCTGTTGCCCTGCCCACAGAAATTCTGATTCAGTAGAAAAGGAACTTGCAAGCATCCCAGGTGATTCTGATGCAGAGTAACATTCTGGTAGACTTCTATTGTCCTAGAAATTAAAATTTACTTATCTTCTCTCTCTCTATGTTTTCTTTGGTATTGGAAAAAAAATAATTTCTACCTGTTGGTCCAGTAAATATCCCTTTGCTTTGAGGTATAGCTTCCCCTCAGCAAGTGGTTTTCTTTCTTTTATTTTCTTTTGACCTGGTCTCCACTCCAATCTCATTTTGTTTAGACACCTTCAAACCTACCTCTCCCCACTACCATTTACTATATTTCTTTATTTTCTCTTCTCTCCTTCTGCCAATTCCTCACTCCATTTTACCTCTGTGAGGGCATCAATAGGTCACATAGGCTGCCCAAGAGAAATACAAGCATATAACCATGCAAAAGCTTATACATGGATGTCCATAGCAATGTTGTTCATAACAGCCCACCTGTCCACCAGTTGATGAATAGATAAACAAACTGTTCTTTCTGTACACTGGACTATTATTTGGCGGTGAAGAGGGATGGAGTACAGACAGCTACATGCTACAACATGGGTGAACCTTGAAAACATGCTACATAAAACAAGTCAATCACAAAAGACCACATATTATTTGACTCCATTTAAGTGAACTGTCCAGAATAGGCAAATCCATAGAGACAGAAAGTAGCTCAGTGGCTGCCAGGGGTTGGGGCCAGGGCTGGGGTGAGGTGGAGATAGCGGTAGGGAAGTGGAGGGAGTCAAATTTGAGGGAATGGAGACTAACTGCTAACATAGTCTAAAATTGGGTTGTGGTGATGGTTGCATGGCTCTGAATATGCTTAAAAAACATCAAATTGTATACTTTTACAGGGTAAGTTTTCTGGTATGTGAATTATATGTTATAAAGCTATTATAATAAACATGTAAATAAAAGTAGATCATTTAGACAAAGTTATTTATTTCCCCAAGACCCTGCACTAGACAATGGACATGCCAAGTGATCACGAAATGCTTGTGATCATATGAAGTGAGTGTTTGGTTAGCTCTTAAAGCACATTTGTTATAAGTCTTCTGCCATAAAAATATTTAAGTTTATGTGACTTTTCTTAAATCTTTTAAAACAGCTGCAGAGGTGTATAAGATAAACTTTATATTTCCAAATGGAGACAAATATGGTAAGCATACATTTCAATTACTTTTCTACCTTGACTAAAATTAAATAGCTTAAGAGTAACATCATGAGAGTATAAAGTTTGTAAAACTACTATTGGGATATTAACTCCATTAAATAAAAACAACATAGAAATACAAATAGATGGACAGATTTTAAATTTAAACTCTAATGTTAAGTCTGGACAGTATGCCTTGGAAACTTACATACAGGATCTATTAGTCTTCCTGACTGGTTTGTTTCAATGGTTACAAGACCTCCTAAGGGGTGCCTCACTGTCTCAGTCAGAAGAGCATATGACTCTTGATCTCAAGTCCCATGAGTTTGAGTCCCATGATGGGTGTAGAGATTACTTAAATAAACTTAAAAAAAAAAAAAAGCAGGATCTTCCAAGTCTGTAGATTTCCTCATCTCTGGTCTTATTTGCTTCAATGCTTGAAACAAAGAGACCCACAGGGTGCAGTTGTGATTAGTCCTGCACATAAATACTTTATTACCTAGTCAAATAAGGTTCCCATTCATAATGGATTACAATATATTTCTCTCTTGTTTAGATGGTGACTGTACAAGAACATCTTCTGGAATCTTTGAGAGAAATGGAATAGGCGTTCATACCACTCCGAATGGGATTGTCTACACAGGAAGCTGGAAAGATGACAAGGTATCATTGCTGTTTTCAATACCGACAATGGATAAGTAAGCCTATTGGTTAAATGATTCCTGACATTTTACCATTAATCAAAAGCACATGTGAGTAGACTATACAGTACAAATAAGGATATGAACAGAGGAGTAATATTAAACCCACACAGTGTTTATTATCTTTTTTTAAATGTTTTTATTTATTTTTGATACAGAAGAGACAAAGCATGAGAGGGGGAGGGTCAGAGAGAAAAGGAGACACAGAATCTGAAACAGGCTCAAGGCTCTGAGCTAGCTGTCAGCACAGAGCCTGACGTGGGGCTCGAACCCACGAATGTGAGATCTGACCTGAGCCGAAGTCGGAGGCTTAACCGACTGAGCCACCCAGACACCCCTATTATCTTTTTTAAAAAGTCTTATTTACTTAAGTAATCTCTACAGCCAGTCTGGGGCTGGAACTCACAATCTCCCCACCTCCATCAAGAGTCACATGCTCCTCCCACCTAGCCCGCAAGGCACCCTAGCATCTTTCTTACCCTCTTATCTCCTATTCACTGAGTGAAGCTAAACTCACTACATAATTTTCTCATTTAGTCCTCACAGCAGCTGCATGAGGTAGGTACCATTAATGTTCCTGTTTTATAAATGAAGTCAGGCTCAGGTTTGTTGTCCAGTGAGTGATGGAACCAGATGTGTACCCAGGTCTGCTTGAATACAAATTTTCATTCCTAACAACTTCTTTGTACTGTTTCCTGGGCTAACTAAACTGGTTGTCCTTTGAGATTTTTGATATATTCAAGATATCTTGAGGACCCCATTTTCACCATCAGTGACCCCCAGATGTTCAAATGCCCCAGGTCAGGAACATTTGACTCGGTGGGCTACAGAGAGAGATATGTTTGAAGGACAATGATAAATGGCAACTGTTGTCTAATTTTTGTGGAAATGGTGATACAATAATAGGTTAAATAATAACTAAGTGGATGATAGACATATATGTACATTTTTGACGTGTTCTAGGGAAACCGAATGTTAGTTACTGAGATCATTTCCTTTGTTACAAACAGATGAATGGTTTTGGAAGACTTGAGCATTTTTCAGGAGCAGTATATGAAGGACACTTCAAGGACAATATGTTTCATGGATTGGGAACTTACACATTCCCAACTGGGGCAAAGTATACTGGAAACTTCAATGAAAATAGGTAAGCTTACAATAAAAAGTCATTGTAGTTCTAAAAGGTTCTTTTCAGGCATGTTTCCTTAATTATTATATTTAGTCAATGCTAAATATTTTTTGTAATATATTTCATTAAAATATATTTATTAAGAATTGTTGGGTCATTTTGGGGGGTAGAATGTTACAAGAGAGGCTAAGAGCATCATGAGCTCCAAAAGTAAATCCCATTCTTGGTGATAATCTATTAGACTTTCCATTTATTTCCTCTTAATTCTCCTATTCCTAAAGAACTTTTTGCAGTCAGCTTGGCAAGGGAAAGCTTGTCACAATTATTGAGAAAATTTAGGCCAAAAATTACTTTCACCTAAATGGGCTGATAAACTTTTTAAAAAGCAGTCTTGGAAATAATTTCATAATTGTTTATTGCCTTTTGACCTCATATTTGTGTATTTGTACTGAGCTAGTTTTTAAAATGTAAGCAAAATTAGTTTTCGAATTGTAGAAATGTACCCACTATTGTCCTTTCTGAGCTCATGCTTATAGGAAAACTACAAGTGAAATGAAACATGAGCAGATTTATAAGCTTGACCTTCACATTGAACACCATGGCGTGTCATCCAGAGGCTCATGTTCATTTATAAATACCCCTTTATTTATTTCCATAATTGAAATTTCTAATTATCATAAAATTGTTGATATAAATACATTTTGAGGCGGGCAGAAAAGTGTTCATTTATTTTGACTCCAACTCTGTGATAATAGCACAGACTTTTTCACTGAGGTTAATAAAGGGGAAAAAATCAGGGCGTCTGGGTAGCTTGGTTGGTTAAGCAGCCAACTTTGGCTCAGGTCATGATCTCGTGGTTCATGGGTTCAAGCCCCGCATCGGGCTCTGTGCTGACAGCTAGCTCAGAGCCTGGAGGATGTGTTCAGATTCTCTTTCTCTCTCTGATCCTCCCCTGCTCACACTATCCCTCTCTGTCTCTCAAAAATAAATAAAAACATTAAAAATTTTTTTAAATAAAGGGGAAAATATCTAACTCACAAAACAAAGGTCTGTTCACGTCTGTAAAGTACATTTTCACCACTCCCAAGAGTCCAAGAAAACACTCACATAGAGCACAGCACCTCAAACTTAGTTGATGGTCACTACATATTTGTTGAAGAAATAAATGAACTAATATGAACTTTTCATTTTTTAACTGATTGTTTTGGTTTTATGTAAATTTAGTGTATGTGATCCTAAAATCTTGGCTTTACACCAAAATTTGTATCGTGGCAATTTTTTTTGGAATAGTAATGGTCTTGGTAGGACATGAAAGCAGGATACAGAATTTTATTTTATTTATTTAGGATGCTGAGTTTTATTATATTTATTCATTTTTTTAAATGTTCATTTTTGTGAGAGAGTGAGGCAGTATGAGCAAGAGAGGGGGAGAGAGAGGGAGACACAGAATCCAAATCAGGCTCCAGGCTCTGAGCTGCCAGCACAGAGCCCACGTGGGGCTCGAACCCACAAACCATGAGATCGTGACCTGAGCCGAAGTCCGATGCCTAACCAACTTAGCCACCCAGGTGACCCTAGGATGTTGAATTTTAAATCAAAGTTTGAAAGTAGAAAGATACAATTCTTCAGGCATAGGGTATAATATGCCAGACAATCTTATATCCGAACTGTAAATTCTTGGTCTTGATTAATGAACAAACTTACTTTTCACTACTGCAGGGTGGAAGGTGAAGGACAATACACCGATGTCCAAGGACTGGAATGGTGTGGTAACTTCCACTTCACTGCTGCTCCAGGCCTGAGACTAAAGCTCCACATGTAGGATATCCTGCCGCAAAGTTTAAATGTGGTAACAGAAGCTTTTAGTTGTAAAGAAAACACTGAAATCTGTCAACTGATACAACTTCATATACTACTGCTAGATCATAACTTTGCCAATAAAACCATCACTTACACCTTTTTGAACTTGATTTTCATGATCTTATAATTAGTGTAAAATAAATTAGGTGATTCCTTTTAATAAACGCAGCAGAACTATCTAAATCTCGGCAAAGTCAATTTCCAGTTCTGTGCCTTTAAAAAGCATTTGTGGGGGCGCCCAGGTGGCTAAGTTAGTTGAGTGTTCAACTTCAGCTCAGGTCATGATCTCATGGTTTATGAGTTTGAGCCCCACATCTACCCCCTGCTGTCAGCACAGAGCCTGCTTTGGATCCTTTGTCCCCTCCTCTCTCTCTGCCCCTCCCCTGTTCGCACTCACTCTCTCAAAAATAAACATTAAAAAAAGCATATCCATGTGGTAAAGGAAACTACCAAGAAAATAAAAAGACAATCGCCAGGATAGGAGAAAATATTTACCCATCATATACCTCATACAGGTTTAGATTCCAGAGTATGTAAAGAATTCATATGTAAATATTTGTAAATAAAAACAATTCAATTAAAAATGGGTTGAATAGACTTGTCTTCAAAGAAAATATGCAAATATCTAATACGCAAATGAAAAGATGCTCAACATCATTACTCTCTAGGAAAATGTGAATTAAACCTGCAATAAGATAGCACTTTACAATCACTAGGATGGCTGTATTAAAAACGACAGATAATAACAAAGCTTGGCAATAATAGGGAGAAATTGGAAACTGCCAACATTTCTGGCAGGAATGTAAAATGGCACAGCTGCTGTGGAAAACAGTTTCTCAAACAGTTAGACACATAGTTCCCGTATGGTCCAGCAATTCCTAACTATGTCTCCAAAGAATTGGCCTGTATAGGAATGATCATAGCAGCATTATTCGGAACAGCTCAATATTGGAAACAACCTAATTGTCCATCAACTGATGAATGGATCAACAAAATATGGGATATCCACATAGAAAGGGGCATTTTCAGCCATAAAAAGGAATGAAGTAGTGACACATGCCACAGCACAGATGAACTTTGAAAACGTTATATTACGTGAAAGAAGCCAATTGCAAAAGGCTACATATTAGTCTTTATGTGAAATGTCCAGAATAGGCAAAGCTATAGAGATAGGAAGTAGATTAGTGGTTGCCGTGGGGAGGGAGGGTTTGGAAGGCATGGGTTTCTTTTTGGGGTGATGGAAATTTCTGGAAATAGTGGTGATAGTCACACAACCCTGGGAATACTAAAAAACACTGAATTGTTCACATTAAAAAGGCAAATTTTATGTGTGGTCTATGAATTATATTTCAATTTTGTCAGAAGTAGATCTATGCGTCCTCACATATTCTATGCCAAGGAAGCTTCTTTACCTTTTAGATAATATAACTTAAAATTTAGCAGGGCAGTATATGACAATGACATGTTAGAAATTATTCAATGTAGACCTGAGGGTTTGCTGAAACTATTTTCCAAAACTGACAATAAATGGCATAAACAATAACCTCCATATATTTCTTCATTCAAAATCTTATGGAAATTTGTACTTCTCAATATATCATTGATAATTTTAAACAATTTCTGTTGTCCTACTGTAAATCTGAGTTGAAATGTCTTTTAAAACATATAAATAAGGGGCGCCTGGGTGGCTCAGTCAGTTAAGCGTCTGACTCTTGATCTCGGCTCAGGTCATGATCTCACAGTTGTGAAATGGGCCCCCGTATCAGGCTCTGTGCTGAGTGCTGGGTATGGAGCCTGCTTAAGATTCTCTCTCCCTTTGTTTTAGCCCCTTCCCTGCTTGTGCTCTCTCTCTCTTTTTCAAAAAATACATATAAATAAAATTTGTGTTTGTGTTTCATACAAAAAATTTGTATTTGTGTTTGTTTTTCATAATCATAGATTATGTATTTAATTTCAAAAGACCCTATTTTTAGCTGTTCAAAGATACATTTTTAAAATTAGACACTTTTGGAGTTGTTGCTTAACATCAATTGGTATGTTTTAGAATTAAATATTATTATTGTATTGGAATTCATACAAATTAAGATAAAGTAAGAGGCTATTTTCAGGGACCAAGACATATAATGTAATTTCAAAACTTCTGGGAAATATAGGAAAATGATCTGTTTTACTGTAAACTAATTTTTTCACAATATTTTTCTTTAAAAGTATTTAAGGCAGGGGCGCCTGGGTGGCTCAGTTGGTTAAGCCTCCAACTTCGGCTCAGGTCAGATCTCACGTTTGTGGGTTCGAGCCCTGCGTCAGGCTCTGTGCTAACAGCTAGCTCAGAGCCTGGAGCCTGCTTCCAGTTCTGTGTCTCCTTCTCTCTCTGCCCCTCCCCCTCTCATGCTCTGTCTCTCTCTGTATTAAAAATAAATTTAAAAAAACATTAAAAAAATAAAAAATAAATAAAAGTATTTAAGGCAATAAGACATATACTTTGCTTTTAAAATCTTTAACTTTTTATTGATATATATATAACTTTTTAATGCTCAAGTTTCCAGTTTTCCAAGATAACAAAGTCATTCCTTTTAAACAGTTTTCTTTCTTTTACTCCTTGAAACTAAATGCAGTTCAGTTGATTAGTTGATGCTAGAATTTGACCTGGAGCTTATATAATTAGAAGAGACACTAGTTTTCCTCATTTAAAAGCCTAGTTAGCATATGACAGTCTCGTTTCCGGGGAAGTCGAACCTCTCCTTTTTTTTTTTTTTTTTTTATATAACCTTTAAATTAATTTAGAATCCAGACAAGGCTTGATCTGAGGATGATATAACCACAGCAGGCAACATGGGGTAAGTGTGTGCTTTTATGTGCTTTGAAAGGCATTGAAAGGGGAAATATTTTCATAAAAGAAATCCCACAAATCCTTACTAATTTAGATTCAAATCATGCCCACATTTATTTAAGGTGGCTATTTAAAGAAATAATGATTTAAAAGTTCTAACAATTTGTAAAATATTCATATATTTTCTTGCTTAATGTTCAAATTGTATCATTATCTGCCTTTGCAAGTTATCAACTAATGAAACGTTTGGGGACTGAAGAGTTGCACATTTACGTATTAATTTGAGGCGGAATTAAATTTTGAGAACAATCGTAAAGAAAAGAGGACAGGAGTCTTGATTTACAGGGCAGATAAATCCAACATGTATATGCCTCTTTGGGACTAAGAATAAAGAGCAAAAAAGATTGGGAATGCCTTTTGTAACACAGAAAAGGGACCGAAGAGTCTATCGGAGTTCACTTCTCTATGTACAGAATAATGTGTGCTGATTAATTACACAGGGACATTAGTGAAACTTAATTCTAAACTCTTTGCGGGGTTTTGGGAACATGATGAGAAGAACTGCATTTCACTTGAAAGCTTTCTATTCTTTACTTAAATGAGGATAGCATTCCATTATAATTAGTACTGGAATTATATGGCTTTTTATATGCTAAAACTAGTATTCTGAAAATATAGAAATATATTTTTTTATTACCCTTTTGTGTTCTATAATAGCTCCTTTCAATACAAAATTATATTGCTGCAAATGGTATAGTCATTTAATTGAAGGTACTTCTGAAGAATTTAACAAAAATGATCAGAAATTTATACTAGAGACATTTTTTGACATGTTTATTCTAAACAGTTTCTATGAATTTAATTAACATCTACATTTTTGTTAATACCATGGATTTTGAAAATGCAACCTAAACCAGTTTGAAACTTGAAAGGCATTTGAAAGGAAGATGATCATACTATTAACTTTTAATACAAATACAACACAAAAGTTAACAGATAAATACTTTGTATAAATTTCACATACATTGGTTGATTTGATTTGGGACAGACCTGATGAGACTCCTTGTTTTTCTTTATTCTCCTTCCCTTTTCTCTGTATACAAGAGTAAAAATCAATATAGCCATAAACTAGTAAACTCCAAGCAACGGGCACACAAAAAAGTCTTCCTTTCTTCCTTCCTGTCTGGAAAAAAAAAAGTAAAATCACACAAAAATTTGCAAACATTATTAGGAGATTTACAGTTGGTCTGAATTTTAATCTGTGGACCACAGATTAAGAACCTTTGATTTTGAGTTTGAGGACTGGAGTATGAGTTGCCCAATATTTTTCTCAGTTTTTGGATTAAAAAATTTTTTTACATTCATTTATTTTTGAGAGATAGAGACAGAGCATGAACAGGGGAGTGGCAGAAAGAGAAAAAGACATAGAATCTGAAGCAGGCTCCAGGCTCTGAGCTAGTGGTCAGCACAGAGCCCGATATGGGGCTTGAACCCATGAGCCATGAAATCATTATCTGAGTCAGTTGATGCTCAACTGACTGAGCTACCCAGGCACCCGCTTGAATTTTTATAAAATATAACAATCTTTAATAATTCCTGCCATTTTTTTCTCGGGAACAATGTTGAAGGTACTGATTCTCCAACTGACCTCCTCTCGACACACACACACACACACACACACACACACACACACACATGTACACTTTACATGGGAATTAAGCACAGTTTGTCCAATATCCATAATTTGATAATCACATTACTGTTGCTTATCCCCAGTGGCTTGATAATTGATTAATCACTTGTGCTTTCAAGAGTGCCAGAAATCACCTTGGGAACCATGGAAGAAAAAATCCTCATTATTTTATCTGTAAGGGCTTTCTTTTCAGTGCCCCAAATAAAATGAGCTAAACCATAACTTGCTAAATATTACAGAGGACACCCTTCTGATTGTTTTATGTGCTGCTGCCCTTGTTGAGAAAGGAGAGGTTAGTAGATATTAACACCCATTTAAGTCTTCCTAAATTAATCAGAAAAATTGAAAGAGAAATTGGCAACCGATTAGATGCTCAAATTTGTTCATTTGAGGATATCTCTAGAATTTAGGGATGAGGAAGTAGTGTTTGAGGATTCTGGGGGGCAGGGGTTAGTCTTCTCAAAGCTATTTCAGAATACGATGCCCTTATATGGGTCTCTGCCAGCTCTTTCCTGGTTTCCTCAGGCTATGCTGGCATGGTTTTAGCAAGCAAGGAAGAGGCAAATGTTAGCAAATTCTTATGCTCTCTAGAAAGCTTCCTCTTTCTCTTAAAGTTTCACTGGAATCCTTACGGAGTGTGTGGGTGCTGGGGTGGGTAGAGATGGTGGTGAAGGGATGACGGGGGAAGCGGGAAAGCCTTCCCTGACACCTGCTGTTGTTCCCCATAACGCCAGGCAGAGGGTGAGCACTGGGAAGGAGGGGTGAGTGCCTTTCTTTGCCAAGATACTTTTCAGTACTTTTCCCCCATCTACCAGTTATTCGGGCCCTCCCCACCGACATCTGAGGATAATATGTTAAGGCTCTGTTAAAATTGTAGAACCAATACGCTCATTATTACAGCATATTCAACCTCCTTTTAGATTCTTGGTTCAAATAAGTGTATTTTTTATTTTTTATTTTTTTAATTTTAAATGCTTTTTATTTATTTTTGAGAGACAAAGACAGTGCAAGCAGTGGAGGGTCAGAGAGAGAGGGAGACAAAGAATCCAAAGCAGGCTCCAGGCTCTGAGCTAGCTGTCAGCTCAGAGGCCGACGTAGGGCTCAAACCCACAAACCGTGAGATCATGACCTGAGCCGAAGCCGGCCGCTCAACCGACTGAGCCACCCAGGCGCCCCAAGGGTACTTTTTAAAAATTCCTTTACGGGTATATTCTTCACTTCTGAATCTGAGAATTACAATCCGAATCTTTTTCCTTGGCAAAGTATACATCTAGCTCATGCAGTAATCTCTGAAACGTTGCATCTGTGTCTTCCTGTCCTTTCTAATGGGTGCTTCTCTAACTCAGACCATCATTACCTCTTACTCCTCACCAGCCTCTTTGCAGCTGGTCTTTCCTCTGTTGTGCCGGAGGCACCTTCTTCCTGAAGTCATGTGATAGGGCCTCTCTTGTCTAAACCTTTCAATGACTCCTCATTCTCTCTACTGCAGAGCAGGCTCCCAGAAAGATATTCCCGGCCCTGTGTCTGTCCTCAGTCTGCCAGTCTAGCTTTTCCTCCTCCGCTACCCTTTACGCTCCCTAGAATCCCCACTTAGCCTTGTGACTTTCTACCTCTGTTCCTTTGCTGATCCTCTTTTTACCATTTCTACATACTGTTCAAACCACAGTTCAAATCCTATCTTCTTCATGAAATTTTCTATAATCCCCACAACTGGAACTCATCTTTTTTCCTCTGAAAGTTTTAGGCATTTTATATTTTTCTTACTGCATTTTATTTTTTTATCACCCATCACATGCTACAATTACTCAGGTATCTCCTTGAAGGAGGAATAATGTCATCTTTAGATTTCTCCTAACACCTGGCACAGTGCTTTTTACATGATATATGCTTAATAAATGCTTGCACAATTGAAATGAATTGTTTTCCCTTTAGTCCACAAAAAGCCACAAACTTAATTTTAGTCAAACTTCTTTCTTCCTTCCCCAATAGAATGGCCTCATTTTCCAAGTTCCTATCTGTAGAGCTCAAATGCGTGTATGATATCCAAACTATGGTTGTTACAAGGGGGGAGGGTAAAAACAAGGATTGGAGTGACACTTCTCAAAGGAGAGAAAACTTTCAAGAATTAAAAAAGCTTCTTGGTTCAAGACAATTTCCTAGAGGGCCAGCATCTCAGTAAGTTTGGGTTCATCTGTGGATGATGGAAAAGCAAAAGAATAGTGGCTTAAACAAGTTAGAAGTTTATTTCTCTCTTAGGTTAAACAAAAAAAGCTCAGGGGTGCCTGCTGGCTCAGTCAATGCAGTACGTGATTCTTGATCACAGGGTTGTGAGTTCAAGCCCCACATTGGACATGGAGCCTACTAAAAAAAGAAGAAAAAAAAGCCCAGAGGTAGGCAGTCCAGAGCTGTTAGAGCAGGTCCTTATGTGAAGGATCCTGGTTCCTTCTCTCCTGCTCTTCTGCCATCCTTAGTGCATCCCTTTTGGTCCAGAAGGTTGCTCAGACTCCACTTGGCTCATTTGCATTTGGATAGCAGGAAGGAAAAGTAGGAAGAAAAAGATGTGTTCTCTCTTTTGAGGAGACTTCTCAGAGATCACTTATATTATTTCTACTACTTCAGGGGTAGCATCTATTCTTTCTTTTTTTTTAATGTCTTTCTTTTTTTATTTTGGGAGAGAGAGGCAGAGAGTGAGCAGGGAAGGGGTAGAGAGAGAGGGAGACACAGAATCAGAAGCAGGCTCCAGGCTTTGAGCCATCAGCACAGAGCCCATGCAGGGCTCGAACCCACAGACTGTGAGATCATGACCTGAGCCGAAGTCAGACGTCCAACTGACTGAGTCATCCAGGCGCCCCAGCATCTATTCTTGTGGTTATATCTAGCAGTGAAAGAGAAGGGGGGGGGTATAGTTTTTTAACTGGGTTACTAAAGAAAAAGGGACCCTGGGTGGGAATGAGCAGCATCTGATAGAGCCAGTATCAGGCCTTACGTTGTCCCTTATATTCCTTCGGACAAAGAACGGCATTATGCCCAAAAAGGAGCATTAAAAAATTTTTTTAATGTTTATTTATTTTTGAGAGAGAGAGAGAGAGAGAGAGCAGGCAGGGGCAGAGAGAGAAAGAGAGACACAGAATCTGAAGCAGGATCCAGGCTCTGAGCTGTTGTCACCGAGCCTGATGCAGGGCTTACACCCAGGAGCAGCGAGATCATGACCTGGGTCAAAGTTGGACACTTAACTGATTGCACCACCCAGGCACCCCCAAAAATGACATTTAAAGAAAAATTATCTGTAAAGTTAAGAGAAAAAAAAAGAGCAAGCCAAGCTGTGAATAAACATAGATTCTCTTTGGATAAAGGAAGGAACCTTGACAAAATGATAAAGGTGACTAAAAAAAAAAAAAACAGAAGAAAGAAAAAAGTGGCCAAGTAAGCCTTTGGTCCCCTGAGGGCCCACATTCCAGCCTCTGGCCCCCAGCCTTCATCTCCTTTCATCCTCACACCTGCATTATTATTATTACGCCAGTTATACAGATCAAGAAATCAAGATTCTGTCACTTGGCCAAACTGCCCAAGAAGTTTTGGATAATGAAAAATGAATAAAACATATAACTAGGGTAAAACCTGCTATATTACTAAAAAAAAAAAACCCACCGTATACTCTTAGGGTATTTTCCAAATGGGTTTCCATTTCATTTTAACTGTAGATCACCTCAATTAGCCCCTACAGAAAAACCTATTACAAACCTATTTTACTTGTCACTTGAAGTAGGTGACTTCATTTAATGTGGGATACTTAGGAAAATCTCTACCTTTGTGGCTTTCATTATTTTAGGGTCAGATGAACTGCTTTGAATGTTGCAATACTTCAGCTGGTTTTAAATACATAGGGATTTAGGGGCACCTGGGTGGCTCAGTCGGTTAAGCCTCTGGCTTCGGCTCAGGTCAGATCTCACGGTTTGTGGGTTCGAGCCCCGCGTCAGGCTCTGTGCTGCCAGCTAGCTCAGAGCCTGGAGCCTGCTTCAGGTTCTGTGTCTCCTTCTCTCTCTGCTCCTCCCCCTCTCATGCTCTGTCTCTGTCTGTATCAAAAATAAATAAAACATTAAAAAAATTTAAAAAATAAAATAAATACATAGGGATATATTTTTATTAGTCAATAATAGTTGAGCTGATTTGTATTTGTTAATAATAGTTGAGTTAATAATAATAGTTGAGTGCCTACTGAACACCAAGCAACTTAAAAATGGAAAGACTAGAAGAAACAAGAACTTTTACTTTTTACTTGATATATTATTAAATGATTAGAATTTTTGACAGTGGTCCATTGAATATATGAAAAAAACTTTAGTTATAAAATTATTAAAACAAAGGGTGGTATAAATCACAAGGTGCGTATCATTATCAACGGCATTTTATTTCTTGTAGAACTTCTAGAAAAATCAGAAAGACTTCACAAAACATGGTGTGATGTCTACTGGTGGAGACAGGCCACGAGGTGAGTGAACATTGCAAAGAACTTGTTTCTAGGAACCACACAGATGAGCGGAGGGCTGAGTTTAAACCAGTGTCCTCGTACTTAGTTTAAACCAGCACTTGTACTTAATTTAGGAATTGCTTAAGAATCTTGTAACTCCTCTTTGTTTAAAAACAAGTGAATATATCCTGGGATTCCTTATTAGTTAGCAGTTGGAGCTAATAGCCACTTCATACACTAGCCATGTTACACCAGACTTTTACCGAATATATGAATGAGTATTGGGGCAGTAGTGAACTGTATTTTCATTGAGTTTTATTGTGGATGTCTTTGGACAGTGCAAAAAAAAAAAAAAAGGCCTAAAGGAGAACAAAATTTGCATTAAACTAGTATCTGCTGAGTCCCTCTTTCATACTAGGCTTTGTAACATGATAACTATATGGGATAGGTAGGTGTTAGCCTCATTTTATAGTTGAAGAAATGTGGGCTTTATAAAGGGTAAGTAATATTCCCAGGAGCACAACACTAAATAAGCAGCAGATATGCAATCTGAAGCTAGATGTCTCATGAACTTAAGAAGAGAATCCTATGGTTTAAAACATTACTTTTATGTTTCAAAACTAAAAAGCACACATTATAAAACAAACTGGATCAAGACAAAAGGATTTAAGTAAAGTTTGAAAGCCCATCCCACCCCTACCTCAACCCCCTTTCCAGGCATAACCACTGCTACTAGTTTGGCAAAAATGCTTCTCTATTTTTCCTTTTGACCAATGTACTTTTTACCGTATCACACTTCCTGTCTCCTTAAAAGCATCAATGAATGGAGGAGGTTGAAGATACTATATATCTACTAATATATACATCTGCCTCTAAATAATAACTGACATGCTGGGGTGCCTGGGTGGCTCAGTTGGTTAAGCGTCAGACTCTTGATTTCAGCTCAGGTCATGTTCTTGTGGTTTGTGAGTTCAAGCCCCACGTCAGGCTGTGCACTGATGGCATGGAGCCTGCTTGGGATTCTCTCTCTCAGTCTCTCTACCCCTCCCCTACTCCTCCGGGCTCAAAAATAAGTAAATAAGCATTTAAAAAAATAACTGAGATGTTCATTCATCTAACATTAGCCAGCTGATTACAGAGATTCAAAGAAGTATAGAACTGACTTTCTGTTTCTTAGGAACTCTTAGTTTAGTGCAGTGGTTCTTAATTTGGTTGTGAAAGGGCAAATATGGACTCTGTTGAGAGTCTGATGTAAGCTCTGAATCTTCTCCCCAGAAGAAAATGAACCTCTCCAAAATTTTGCTATAATTTAGAGGATTCATGGACATGCTGAGAATATATGGACCCTTTGATCTTGTAGAAGTAAGATTTTTAAATGAATAATTTAGCATGAGTACTATAGTAGAAGTGTGGACACTTCTATGGCAGCACAAAAAAGCAAGGGCTTACCGTTAGCAAGACACATCAAGAAAGACAGGGAGGAGTGGTACTTGCACCAACTCTTGACAGACACAAGGAGTTCACCCAGAGTAAGGGAAGGATGTCCACTGAAGCCCAGAAGCTAGAGAGGCTAGAAAAGATAGAGAACCACAAGACTGTCTTTGTGATAGGAGCCCGGTGTGTGTATGACAGTGATACCGAGGCCAGATGAAGATAGAGGTCCGCTGCGTGAGGATGTCTGAACTCAGGAGTCACTGAAGGATTTTGATTAAGATTTTCATAGGTAAGTAAGAAGGCTATAATTAATGCATGACTGAATAAATGTGCATGGGAATAATAAGTTAGATGATAGAATAAGGTAGAAAAAGGAGATGAGACCACTTGATTCAGACTTATTGGAGGATCAGTGATGAAACCATATACTATTAAAAAGATATGTTGCTAAAAATCAGATGGAATTCATTGTAAAGTCATTGGTTTCACGAAGGAGATTGGGGGAATGGAGCTTAGAGACCGTGTGTGTAAGATAAAACTCAAAATTTGGGCAGCAGTTTGCCCCCCTCACTGCAGGAATGTCAGTCTCTGACGATATATTACTCACTCCCGGTCTGCACACCCCCATGCCCTCGGCATGGAATCCAGTAACTCCCGGTGGGCTGTTGCTTTCCCAACGACTCTTCCACCTGCAAAGAGTAGCAAAGAGAAAGAAAGTAAAATTCGTTGTAGTATTTCTACACTATTATGTATCTTTTTATAATTATTTTTGTAATTTAGGCTTCAAAGTAATACAATTAGAGCAAGGCTTACAAATAATGCCATAGCCATTTCATTTCTTTTTGACTCTATGTAACCTAATATACCCAGCTAAAAATCCAATTTAGTCTCGCCTCCTAGTGCTTGGCAGTGGCTTCATAATTGAGGCAAAACTATAATGTCTCAAGGATATTTACTTGATGAATATTTATTATTCATTAAAATTTTTACTTATTAGTTGCAGTAGGAGCTTTGAAGACTAAACTTATATGTATATTGAATAGGCACTTTTGTGTGTATGATGGATCATAATTTTTTAAAAAATACAGTAAAGCATTTGGTCTTTGCCAATGGGTAGTTGCTCCCAAAGATCTCTTGGTCCATATGTTTAGATAGTGAACTTTTGTTAAAACAGAATTTATAATTTTAGGTCAAATAGCATTGACTTTTCCAGCTTGCATTTTTTAGCTTATTAATTTAAAACAAAAAGGTGTCTCCTTGCTATTACTATGAATGAATAAAGTTCTGTGTTGTTTTCTCTTTCCCTCAGCTTTACTGAGAAATAGCTGACGAATATGTATTGTAATGTATTTAACCCACTATTTGTTATATGTATATACTATGAAAGGATTTCCCCCATTGAGTTAATTAACACATCCATCACCTCACACATTTACCATGTTTTGTTTTGTTTTGTTTTAGTGAGAACATTAAGTTCTACTCTCAGAAAATTTCAATTATAGGGGTGCCTGGCTGGCTGAGTAGGAAGAGCACATGACTCTTGATCTCAGGGTTGGGGGTTCAAGCCCCATGTTGGTTATAGAGATTACTTAATATATATACTTTAAAAAAAAGAGAACATCTCAATTATACAATACAGTAACTATAGTCACTATGTTATACATTAGACCCTCAGACTTTATTCATCTTATAACTGAGAGTTTGTACCCTTTTACCAATCTCTCCCTATTGTCGTTTGCTTTAGGGAAAAATAATCATTAATCATCAACATCCTCTGGAATTGAATTAAATTCAACTCAAATCTGTGTTGAGTGTTCATCACAAAAAGGTCTCAAACCACACAGGAGGAATGTGAACAAATAATATAAATGTATTTACCTTTAAAAGCCAAGCTGATTTTTGCATGCCTCCCTATAAAATATCTCAGGATTTAAGAATGTATAATATTTTTAAGTTGCTTATTATTAAGTAAAACTGCCTAATAAGGAGATGATCTATATTTATCCTGAAGCTTAAAGTCCAGCACTCTAGTTTGGTAAGAACCAGATGACCACTGGGTGCAATGGATATGAATAAGAAATGGTCCCTGCCCTAGAGGGGCTGACAGTATCCTATGGGAATCAGACAGAGAGACTGTAACCTGCCTACAACGCCCAGCAGGGAGAAACACTAATAGTATAGTGTGAGAATGTAGTAGAAGAGGGGTTGACTAAAGATGACTTGGAGGATCAGGGCAGGCTTCATGGAGAAAGGTGCTTGAATTGAGCCTTGAAGGGTAAGAAATACTTCTTTAGGGAAGAAAGATACTTGAAGCATAGAGAATGGGAGAAACAAAGGTACAGAGCCAAGTGTTTGATGAAATGCATGAACTGTGATATCTACACATCTGTATCACCCACACTAACTACTATAATTTTAAGTACTATGAAATAGTGAAACATCAAGTAAGTTCAACTGGTTCAGTTGATAGCTGTTACTAGGAGCATCATTATATCAGCTGATACCTGGCTGGCACAGGGACACATGGGGAGCCCCGCCCATGCAGCCTCCCCAGGGTTCCAGACCGAGTGCTGGAGAGGATATGATGAGATTGTGATTTGCAGAGCCAATGAGCTAGAGTTAGTGAGAAGCAGCTCCTGAGATGCAAACTTAAGGATCAAGACACCTGAGGCAGGCTAAAAATCGGACACTCATTCAAACAGATTTGCTATCAATATTCAACATTTGAATAAAGGACAAGCTGATTCCTTCATGGAGGAAGAGTGAAAAACGAGGCCCCTGAAGGGCAATACCTGCCCCCTCCCCTCCCCTCCCCCCATCCAGAATCACTAGCTGCTCAGCTCCAGCCTCACGCGACAGCTCTCAGGAAAACATTTACCAACAAACTGGACTCACCTTTCTTAGAAGGCTGTTTGGTGACCATTTGTTGCTATTTAAGACTGCACCTAGGGGGCGCTTGACTGACTCAGTCAATAGAACATGTGACACTTAATCTCAGGGTCATGAATTCAAGCCCCATGTTGCTTGTGGAAACTACTTAAAAAAGATGATGGGCACCTGAGGCAGGCTAAAAGGTGCCAGACTTCGGGGCGCCTGGGTGGCTCAGTTGGTTAAGCCTCCAACTTCGGTTCAGGTCAGATCTCACGTTCGTGGGTTTGAGCCCGGCGTCAGGCTCTGTGCTGACAGCTAGCTCAGAGCCTGGAGCCTGCTTCTGGTTCTATGTATCCTTCTCTCTTTGCCCCTCCCCCTCTCATACTCTGTCTCTCTCTGTATCAAAAAATAAATAAAAACATTTAAAAAAATTTTTTAAAAAGGTGTCAGACTTCAGATTAGGTCATGATCTTATGGTTTGTGGGTTTGAACCCCTTTCCCCCCTTCTCCAGTCAGGCTCTGTGCTGACAGCTCAGAGCCTGGAGCCTGCTTTGGATTCTGTGTCTCCTTCTCTCTCTGCCCCTGCCCTGCTCAAGCTCTATCTCTCTCACTCTCTCAAAAATAAATAAACTTTGGAAAAATAAATAAAAAAGATTAAAAAACAAAAGACCGCATGTAGGACAGCCTATCAATCCCCTATCCCCACATACCGGTGCCCATACCCCCTCATGATGTTGATCAAGCGTTCCTTTCAAACACACAAGATACTTTCCCTGAGAGACCTCCAGACAAATTGAG
The DNA here is from genome assembly GCF_006229205.1 of Suricata suricatta. Classification (NCBI taxonomy): domain Eukaryota; kingdom Metazoa; phylum Chordata; class Mammalia; order Carnivora; family Herpestidae; genus Suricata; species Suricata suricatta. Next base: position 134,729,181 of record NC_043703.1, on the reverse strand, counting down.
TTTTCCCCTCTCGCATTTCCAGAGCTCTGTCACGGCCTCTGACAGACTGCTGCACGCAGCTCCCTCCATTCAGCATCACCCTGTGCACAGGCCCTGCTGGTTGCCGGCCACGCCCCCCCCTCCCCCCGCCCCACGCCACCCCGGGGCTGAGGCTGCCGCTCCGGAGCCAGAGCCGAGCTCCAGATTCTGGCTCCTGCAGTGGTAACCAGGGCCTCTGAATGAGTTCTTTTATTATTTTTGTCTAAACAAGAGCTTGGGATTTAGTCAAGTCAACCGCTTGACCTCCTTTTCTTTATTCCTGAAGCCACAGGGTTGGGCCAGCTGATCTCAACGTAATCCTTAGTTCTGATTTTCTTTACCACTCTGTGCTTCATCTTTTTTTTTTTTTTTTTTTTTTAGAGTTTATTGTCAAGTTGGTTTCTGTGCTTCATCTTTAGTTCATACTGCAAGTAATTCTGGTTTGGTTCGGCTTGGTCTCTCCAAACTATGATATTGGTTCACTCGTTTATTTAACACCTATTTACTCGAACGCATTCTATGCTAGATCTTGTGTCAGACTTTGGAGCATGAAGAGTGAATAAAAACACCCATGCCTCATGATCTGGAGGTGGTCAGTCAAGATGGTAATGAAGAAATAGATAGATAGTGATATCGTTTGCTGGGAAATGCATCAAGAAAAATGAGGCAATGGAAGAGAGATGGGCAGTGGAGGCTGGGTCCTGCTCTGAATATGTGGTCAGGGAAGGCCTTTTAAGCGGTGACCTGAAGCTTTGGAACCATTTTGCCCTTGCTATATGATTATGTGGCATTGTAAATTTGAGAAGACCTTGAACTTGTCAAGAGATAGGAATGAAATAGGCCCTGGTGGAGGTGTGTGAGAGTTTGGGTTTCAACCTAGCTTTCCCTTCTTATATCTTTCATGTCCTAAGACTTTTACCGGTGAGCCTCTCCTCGCTTCTTTGAGTCTGAATGTTCTATTTCAGAGTTTGAATGACTTTTCAAATGTACTGCATCTATGTAATTATTTCATTTTTATTCCATGGGAAATATGGCTATTAACAATAAAGTAAAAAAGCTTTGATAATTGAATTTATAGGACTTTACCAAGCAGGGACTTGTTTTGTATGTGAATTCTGCATCCAGATTTTTAGTACTTTTCTCTTCAGTTCCACAAGCCACAGCCTAGGTGGGGAAGGACCCCACCTAAAGAATGTGTAGGAAGGAGGTAAAGAATGAAGGACTAGATTGGAAATACTGCTTTCAAAGGGGTGGGTCTCCCTCCCTCCCTACCTTCATTCATCTCTGTTCATCTTGCATCTGCTGGCTCATTCACTGCCTGTAAGGTGATTTGCTTAGGAGCAGGCTGGAGGCGTGGGTCCCCAAGCAGAGGGACGGCAGACTGAAGGCAGCTCCTACGGATGTTAAGAAGTGGGCAAACCCTAGTAGTGGTGTTGCTAAGGTGTATTCCAAAGTGGGTTAAGGATGAAAAGGATTCACTTTACCTCAAAATCTAAAACATTCTAATCTAGTGTGTGTGTGTGTGTGTGTGTGTGTGTGTGTGTGTGTGTATTTATATATATAATATAGTGTATTATATATAATCTAATTCTAATCTTATTTGAATCTAATATAACAAGGGCTAAGCCATTGCAGATCATCTTATGACCCTGTAACTCTGAAAATGCCCTCTACGGCTGAGATTGAGCCTTAGGTCCCTCTGCTCCACTCTCCCGGCCTAGATTTCCTGTGGCCAAGTTCTTCCTCCCTTAGTCTCTGCATTCGTGACTACTGACTATCAGATTTTTAGGTAAGAGAGCACTTAGCCAATTAATTACTAATAGCTGATTACACCTAATTAGCCCATAAGCTTACATGCTAAATAGTTATCATCGACAGTGTTTGGCAGTTTTATCATCTTATTATTTAACAAACTTTTATTGAGATTCTACTCTATATTAGTACACAGAATGGGCACCAAGGATCCTAAGAGGTAGAAGAAATAATCTTTTTTCTCAAGAAGTTTAATAATCTATTTAGACAATGAGACTATTTATGTAAGATAAATAACACTAGAAAGTCATGGTTTTTGGTTCCAACTGAGTTCTATGGATAATTCCAAGAAAGGATGGCTAATTTCCTTTTGGATTGAAGGAGGAAGTTCCAGAGGTAATGAACCTGAGTTAGACCTCAGGGAATGAGCTGAGGTGGGCAGACGAGGCAACAGGGAAATGGAGAGACACCGGAGGAATGTAGATGATAAATTAAATCAGAAGGCTGGAATATCCCCTACATGTTGGAAACAAGGTTGTAGAAGATCAGGGACATTGTGGAGGACCCTAAAAAAATAATTTATATATTATATTTTATAACTCAAGTTTTTGAGCAGAAGTAAGAAATGACCAAAGGAAAATAATCTAGTAGCAGTGTAGAGTGTTGAATAAACTACTTAGAAAGCTCCTAGAGGTTTAGGCACAGAGCAATCAGGGTTGAAACAAAGAGGTAACAATGGAAAGGGAAGGAGGAAATTTAAGAAATCTGACAAAGAAAGACTCAGAAGGATTTTACTGCCCGTGGACCGGAGGTGGAGAGGAAGCTCATTCAGAGGTCTTGAGCCTAGGTCAATGGGAGCACTAGTGACAGAGCTAGGGGAATCTGTGTCCTATTCAGGGGGCCCTGAATAGGTTATGACCAGTGTGACAGAAACTACTTGAACTTGAGGTGATCATGGAACGTCCAAGTGCAAATATTCATTGGAAAGAAATATAACAACGAGGAATATTCATTTAGCAGGCAAAAAAAAAATCAGAAGAAAAGCCAGTTTTGTTTCCTTCCCTCAAAATAAAGACCTGAGTACTCGGGGCACCTGGCTGGCTCAGTTGGAAGAGCATGCTACTCTTGAACTTCGGGACATGGATTTGAGCCCCCGTTGGGTATAGAGATGACTAAAAAAAAAAAAAAAGCCCAAGAACTAAAAAAAAAAAAGGACCTCAGTACTAAAAAACAGCCCAAACTGCATAGTGAAAGAATTAAGGATTAGGAAATTGTAAAATACTTCACATAATTCCAGTTTGGGGTATAGTGGGTTTTTTGTTTTGTTTTCATTTTGGTGTTTTGGTTGTTTCAGACTGAACAGAAGAACAATTGTGGGAGGCTGTGAGGATGGAGAGGCTGGGGAAGGGAGGACACTGGTTGCTATGTCACCATGTTGCTAAGTGATATTTGGAGATAGCCTGCTAGGTTTTATTTATTATTATTATTATTATTTTCTCTGTTAGGTTTTAATCTCAACATTTTAGAGTTCCAAAGATTTTGAGAGCCTTCTTGTATTAGATATGTAAAAATGGAAGCCCAGACTCACGTGGCTTCCTCTTGGCCCTGCTGAGTGAGCGGTTGGGGTTGGAGGTCAGTCCAGTCTTCTTCCCATTTCTCGACCCTGCCAGTCAGCAGGTGCACCACCATCCTAATCAGAGGGGGAACATTTTTACATTGATCCACAATGAGAAGCCTGGTGAAAATGTTCAGACTGCATGATCAAAAGGGAAAATGGATGGTCTATGAAAGACACTAAGGCCCCAGCATTGGAGGTGGAAAATGATGTGGTTCAGCTTGTGTGTGCCCCTCTGTTAGACTGATTTGCTGTCAGGTAAGGGAACCATTTTCAAATGACATCAGGACAAGATGAAATGGGCATCATCTGTGCAGGGAATGATTTCCTTATAGTATGTTTAGGCAGCCCTGGAACAGATTTCAAGTGGGATTGTTCAGTGTGTTTCCATATACAGTATATTTTTCAAGGTTCTGAAGGATAGGAGGATTCTGAACTATCTGGGATGGGAGAAGTGTGTAGTTGTTTGGAGACAGGAGGACGGAGAACTTCAATGTTTCATTTACTTTTGTCCAAGTTGTTCCAAAAAGAAAATTGGACCAGTGCAACAAGAGATTTAGAACCCAGAAGATAGCTTCTTAGCGAAACCAGCCCCAATGTGTTCTGGTCTCTTTATGGAGTATTTCTAGACCTCTCCACTTTGTGCCAAACTTCCCAGATATTGGTAAGAAATGGTAAGAAAGCACTTGATGATTGGGTTCAGTATGCCTTAGCTCTAGGAAGGCTGTGTATAAAATAGGCTGAGATGATTAAAGAAATAAGCAAACTAATGATGAATTTACATTTTTTCATTGATAAAAAAATGTTGAATATGAAAAAAACGTTGAGTATATCTTATATCGAGGTTAATATGTTGTTGGAGGGGCACCTGGGTGGCTAAGTCTGCTGGGTGTCCAACTTCAGCTCAGGTCATGATCTCACATGGGTTTAAGCCCCGTGTCGGGCTCTGTGCTGACAGCTCAGAGCCTAGAGCCTGCTTCAAATTCTGTATCTCCTTCTCTCTCTACCTCTCCTCTACTCGCACTCTCTCTCTCTCTCAAAAGTAAATAAACATTAAAAAAATGTTGTTGGACTCTAATCATAACAGGTTATAAGATGATCCTTGCCTTCATGAAGTTGGTGACAGTTGAGGAGAACAGGTGACATCAAGGCAGGCTTATGAAGGGTGTGACACAGGAACTGCCCTTTGAAAGTTGAGTGGGATTTGGGTCGGCAGAGTGCAGAGGGTTTTAAGTCAGGGGAAAGGCAGGGACTGAGATCCTCAGGTAGAAATGCATAGACCAGCTGTGTAGGGAGAATGTCGTTTTTTAGGGGCCCAAGAACATCGCCGACTCCTGTCAATGGTGCATGAGCTGGGGGCTATTCTTCTAACTGAGGTTATGGATTTGCAGGGTTTGTCTATGATTTCCAGCTCCTGGAGTACCCTGGGAGGTAATGAGAAATTACAGTCATTCTGAAGATTGGATTTGCTCTATTCTCCTTTGTAGCAGTTCTGAAAGTGCCAAAGGCAGGTCCAAATTGGATGTGTCACTTTATCTGAACTATGAAAAAAACTTCTCCCAGGAGAGGCAGCGGTAACCTGGTTTCCCCTCTCACCTAAATAAGGCTTTGGTGACTGATGATCTATTTCACAAGGTACTACTAACTCGGCCACGTGATCTAGCTCTCTGAGCCCGGCTGCTGTCTCTCCCTCAGCAGGAGGAATGCTTCCTGAGGACTAGCTGAGGTTGGCCACATTGATAGACCCGCCTGCTAATTAGGGTCATCCCTGGGGCTGGAGGGAGCTCTCTCTGGGGCTCAGGGCTCTTTCTGTCATGGCTCTCCCTTGAGCCGCTCCTCCGCTCCTGCCCTTCCCGCTTTTCCCAGGCAGGACCAACCGGGTGAGAATCCAGCGACAGTCACTTCACCTTCCTTTGACGTGCGCAGGTGCCTTGCCCTGGGGCCGCACTGTGCCCTCCTCCTCTTTCAGGGTGTCTCAGAGAGGCTCTGAACTTCAACTCAGACGCATCCAGGGAAAGAGCCTGTTTGAAAGGTCAAAATCAAAGCGAGACCAACCAGGATAAGGAAAGAGAGAGAGCACAGTTTCCTAACCAGACCCACACTATAAAGCATTCAGGTTCACCGAATTGGCTTCTGGCGCATTTATGTATGCCAGCCAATAAGATGAGTCAGAAGAGCCCCTGGGAATAATAGGGCCGGAAACTCTTGATACATTTTGATGTCTTAAATGGCACGATAGATTAAATTTTAGTTTTAATGGTAAAATAATGATCTCTAACCACTGGGTTGTTTTGTGTGTGTGAGAACATGCTGGTATTCTTTTTCTTCTGATTGATGTTGACACATAGCAGCTCAACCAAATTACTCTATACGGGCTGATATGAGGGAAACCAACAAATTAGTGCACCCATGGAGTGGAAGCAGAAGGATCTCTGCTATTCCATATTCTGATGGTTTTCTGTGTGCTCTTGGTCTATGGGCTTGCCCACTCTCTGCCCTCTTCTTGCTGGCTTTAGGGACTATAAGGTTGCTGGCAATGGGGGAGCATGAGGTATAATTAGTTTCAGGGTGGGACCATTCATCAGGAGATCCTGCTCAATCCTGGTTCCAATGGTGGGCACAGGGATATGTCCTGCCACTAAAACTTTGCCTCATGGGTTTTTTCCCCCCTAATAAAAATCACCTCTGGGCTAAACCCTTTCTCTATTTAACAGTGATTCTTTTTTGCTTCTATGAAGCACATGTGGGAAAAAGCTTGTTTCTCTTGTGGTGCTGGATGAAGAGCTCAGTTCATTTCCCCAAAGATTTGTTGACGGTGTGCCCAGAATGGCACGAGGAGCTGGGGATGCAAAGGCCACCTCTCTGCTCCCAGGCTGCTCGCAGTCTGGTGAGGGGACCAGCGCTCAGGTGGTTAACAAGGATGCCATGATGGCCTTCTGACCTGGCTCAGTGCCAGGGGCTGCCTTCTTTCCAGTGGCGCCTATATTTGGGAAAAAGTCAATTAAGAGGCTGGCTTGAGGACCAAAGGCCATTTTCAAAATAAGACTGCTTATTTTGGGGGATGTCTGGTGGCAGAGTCCTATATTTCAACTCTTTAATGTAATGCCTTTGCCACCTTAAATTGCTATGTATTCAAGAATGCTTTGATTATATATATTTTTGGAAGCAGGTATAAAAATTGTATTATCACTAAGGTATCGTCATTTTAAATATGCCCATGTATTGTGAAATTTGTTTTATCTCCTTACCATTTTGCTTCTAAGGGTCACACTGGCTCTTTGCTTTCTTGCATTATGTTGATTAATGAATTATATTAATAGATTTGTAAGCATCCAGCCATTTTTATACTCTAGAGCAAGCTCATGGTGTTGTAATTTTGCTTTCAGACGTTTTGTTTAGAATATTTGTATTTTATTTATTTAGGCTATCCTGGAGTAGCTTTGGTATCAGAACCTCATGGGGTGGATTTAGTGGTTTATATGTATCCTGTTCTCTGATTCAGATTAAATAATACAGTCATTGTTACTACAGAAACTTCTTGTGATTTTATCCTAGATTATTTCTTATTTGAAGGGTAGGCATTTGACACTCCTCTTTGAATTATCTTCTCTATATAGGTGGTGGTTGACTTTACAGTTTTTAAATTATTTTAGTTTACTTTAGAGAAAGAGTGCACAAGCAGGGAAGTGGGGCAGAGCGGGGGTGGGGGAGAGGGAGAGAGAATGCCAAGCAGGCCCCATGCTCAGAGCAGAGCCTGATGTGGGGCTTGATCTCACGATCCTGGGACCATGACCTGAGTTGAAATCAAGAGTCAGACGCTCAACTGACTGAGACATTGAGGCGCCCCACAAATAGAATTTCAAAACAATATTTCATAGCCTCTAAATTGGTAGTTACATCCCTCTTTTTTGTCCTATTTTGTATTCTTTCTTTTTCTCTCAATCTCCCTCTGTCTCATCAGACTTGTTAGAACTTTCTCCTCTTATCAATCCATTTTACCTGTTTGTTCAAACAGCTTGCAGAGCTCATATAGGAAGTAAGACATCTGTTTTAAAGTTTATTTAATTTTAAGAGAGAGAGAGAGAATACGAGCAGGGGAGGGGCAGAAGGAGAGAGGGAGACACAGAGAGAGAGAGAGAGAGAGAGAGAGAGAGAGGGAGAGAGAGGGAGAATCTCAAGCAGGCTCTGCACTGTCAATGCAGAGCCCAACAAGGGGCTCTATCCCACAAACCTTGAGCTCATGACCTGAGTGAAAATCAAGAGTTGGATGGATGCTTAACTGACTGAGCCACCCAGGCGCCCCAGGAATACATCTTTAATGACAGTAAAAGTGGTTCCTTCTATTATAGTGCTTTGGGATCCTGTGTCATGAAGTGACTTATTTAAAGATCTAGGCTAATAGAATAGTGGTCTTACTTGGAGCTACTTCTTGTATAACTTTGGGTAAATACTTAACTGTTCAGAGATTCAATTTCCTTCCATATAACATGGATGGTGACAGTACCCTGTACAGCACTGTTGCAATGATCAAGTGAGACAATGTAGGAGAGACCACAAGCTGTGACATATGTACAAGCAAGGTTGTGAGATATGCCATCTCATAAAACCCATGGCACTTCTAAGCTACAGAAAATACCAAACGATGCCTTTCGTAATTTTTTCCAAGCATTCTTCTACAACACAAAGATTATATCGATTTTCTCCTCTGAAAACATGTGCAGAATTTGTCCTGATGAATTACTCTAGTTTCAGGGGAAAATATTTCCTCATCACCCTCCCCCCAACATAAAAAGTTCTCATTCTACTAAATTAGAAATGTGCACCAAAGACCCATTCAATAAAGGACACTGAGGTGGAAATTAACTCAAGTCTGCTTTCAATTAATTTGAATTCCCCAAAGTGCCAAACTTTCCTTTTCTGTCACAGCAGTAATTGGAAAGTAATAGACAATCCTCAGTTTTTGTGGTCTTATGCGTGTATGCGTGTGTGCGGTACACATTCTAGGTCAGTCTGGGGGAGGGTCAGGAAATATTTCTCAGTATTCTTTAGGCTTCTATTAACTTTACTGATATTATAAACTCTATTAATTTCATAAAAATCTGGCTATAACTTCTTAAGTCCTATTTCTCTATTGCAATAATTTTCGAGTCTTTTTTTTAAGCAGCAGAAACCAATTTTAAAAGAAATGCCTCCCCACAAGCTGCTTGTTAATCAGGCAAGAACAAAGAGGCTCTGGTTGAAGAGGTTGGAGAAGGGGGCCCAGGACTCCACCAGCTTGGTGGCTTTGTCCCTGTCCCCAAGGCATGTTTGAAAAAGCCCCAGGGCTTTGAAGAGTACAGACTGAAAACCATTGCTCTATCTAATGATCAGGCATGGGTTAGTAACTAACAGGCTTTTCCTAAAAACATTTCTCAAGGGTCTGCCAAGGCCCACAAGGGTGTTTTTAAAGGCTAGCACTGCTGCTGTAGAGATGGAAAGACAGGAGGAAGACTGGGGAGGAGTAGAAGCTGTAGGAACTTGGTGAGAGGGATGTGGCAGCATTTGATGGTTATTCAAAGGTAGACGGTGATTCCAGGGCAGTGAAGAACAGAGCAGAGAATGGGCTCAGAGAGTGAGGGATTCCGACAGAAAATGAAGAAAAGACTGCAAGTAAGACTTCAAAGGGAATCTCAGAAAGTAGTAAGGCTTTTTCTAGAAAAAGTCATACTACTTTTCGATGTAATCTTGTTGTTATCCTCCTTTAAATTTTTTTAAAGTTTTATTTATTTTTGAGACAGAGACAGAGCATGAGTGGGGAGGAGCAGAGAGAGAGACACACACAGAACTGGAAGACAGGTTCTAGGCTCTGAGTGGTCAGCACAGAGCCTGATGTGGGGCTTGATCCCACGAACATGAGATCATGACCTGAGCCAAAGTCAGAGGCCCAACCGACTGAGCCACCCAGGCGCCCCAATCCTCCCTTTTAAAATGTGCCTTTCAATATATGTTACTCATTAATATGACCATAGTGTTTGAACTAGTAATTCTTTTCTTGGAAAACTTGCCTAAGAACAAAATGTCTTAAATATGGAAAGAAAAAAGCTATATTCCTTTTAATATTCATTTGTTATGGTGAAAAACAGAAAACTATCCTAATGTTCAGTAATTTGGGGACTGAAAGAATACAAAGACACATTTCTTCAAACAACTATCAGTAACTAAATAAAATTGTGTGTAACTATTTGGAGAAAGTCATGAGTAATAAAAGCGGCAGTTCTGAAATCACAGAGACCTGAGTTCTAATTCTGGATCCCTCTGCCATTTTGTAACTATGATCCTGGCTATACTATTACCTCCATTTTCCAAGCCTCAATATTCTCATCTATAAAATGAGGATAATGATACATGTTCAACAGGACCCATATGAGGATTCAGTTAAACGTGACGGTATGAGGCATAATGCTTGGCACATAGCAGCTGTTCAAAAAATGCTATTTCTCTCTCCACCATTCTTTATGCAGCACATGAAAAGATGCTTCTGCTTTATCAACAGATTTGTTGACAAACTTAAGGAAATACACGGTTTCCTAGGAAATATAAATCACAAAATTAAGTAGAAAAATTGAGTAGATCAACTACCTTTGAGAATTACCTTTTTAAAAGAGGCACTAGGTCCAATTCGTTTCACAGATACACTCTATTATCTTTTAAACACCAGATAATTCCAATTTAATTAAAAAATGTCTAAACTATAGGAAAAGATTGAAAACTCTCTAATTCATTTTAAGAAGTTAGCATAATCTGAATGCCAAAAAAAGAATAAAAGACAAAAAACAATAAACCTCCCACAGATCAAAATCATTTATGAATATAGATACAAAATGCCTAGCTATTAACAAGTAGTGTTCAGTGTATTGAAAGAGGTATATCCATGGCCAAGGAAATATAATAGAATGCAAGGATGATTCAACATCAGGGAATCAGTGTAATGCATTATAATAATAAAGGAGAAAAAAAACAATTCTATCAATAGCTATTGAGAGGACTAATAAAATACAGTATCCATTCCTAATAAGAAATTTTTAGTAAAATAGAACTAAAAAGAAATTACTTAAGTATGATAGAGATGACTTAGCAAATAGGAAGTATCATTCTAAATGACTTTAAAGACATTTACATTAAAATCAGAAAATGGATAATGATGTCCACTGTCACCATTATTAGCAAACATTATTCTGGAAGCTTTAACAAATACAATAAGATAAGACAATGAAATGGCCGGTATAAATATTTGAAAATAGGGATAAAAATTATCTGGAAAGGGAGCACCTGGCTGCCTCAGTTGGAAGAGCCTGGCTCTTGATCTCAGAGGTGCGAGTTCGAGCCCCACACTGAGTGTAGAGGTTACTCAAAAAAAAAAAAAAAAACCACCCTTCAAAAAATCTAGAAAGCTGAAGAAATACTCATTTAAAAATCTTTAATAATTAATGAAGGAATTTACTAAGGTGGCTAGATGTAAAAATGCAAAAAAAAAAAAAAACCCAGAAAATACAAAACCCAGCTAGCAGTAGAAGTGGAAGGATGCCATTTAAAATAGCAATAAAAAATACATAAGAATAAATTTCACAGGAACAGTACAGGGTCTTTAAGAAGAAAACAATAAAATCTGATTGAAAGACCTAAAGAAGATCCAGTCAAATGGACAGAAGATACATGTTCAAGGATGACAAGATCTGATGTAAGAAAACATCAGTTCTCCCAAATTAATATATAAGTCTAATGCATTTTCAATGAGAATTAAAAATTGTTTTATAATGGATAAAATGATCTTGGAGTTCACTTATTCATATGGAAAAATAATTGTCAGGTATGGCAAATTATAAAAAAATAACAGTTGACTTGTCTTATCAAATATTTTTAAAACACAGAGGAACATCTATTGTTTGTGGTTTGGGAACAGAAAGAGTGAGAAAAGACTGGGATAGAGGACCCATAAAAGATCTCTGTGTATATGGGAATCTAATGTGTGACAAAAATAATACTCAATTCCATGAAAGAAAAGGATGGCTTATGTAATGGCTGGTGCCAGTACAAGTGACTATCCATCTGGAAGATAAAGAAATTAACACTCCCTTGCACCATATATAATAACAAGTTCCAAATGACTGAGACACTTAAAAATAATGAAAGCTTTAGAAGAAAATTTAGCGAAACATATATATAAAACCTTAGGGCTGCATAGAGCTAAAAAAATTTTTTTAATGTTCATTTATTTTGAGAGATAGAGAGCAAGCAGGGGAGAGGCAGAGAGAGGGAGACAGAATCCCAAGCAGACGCCACACTGTCAGCGCAGACAGAGCCTGACTTGGGGCTCAAACCCACGAACAGTGAGATCATGACCTGAGCTGAAATCAAGAGTGAGATGCTTAACTGACTGAGCCATCCAGGCATCCCAGGCAACAAAGAGCGTTTAAAGCAGCTCAAGAAATCAAGACACAAATAAGGAAAAAATTCTACTTGACTTCATAAATTCAAAAATGTTGCAATAGCAAAAGTGACCACAAAGTCAAAAGACAAAAAAAATACAGTTGGAAAAAATAATTAAAATTCACATGACAAACAAAAATCTAATCTCTAGCATATAAAAACTCTTACTAATTGATAAGGAAAAGACAGATGACTCAGTGGGAAAATAAGCAACACAGAGGAACAGGTAATCCCCAAATAGCAAATCTAAATGTACAGTAAGGACGTGTAGAGGCACTTGGTAACTCTAGCAATCGGCAAAAGTAACGATGAAATATCCCTTGTCACACCAATCTGACTGGCAAGAACTGAGAAGTGTTAACCTCCACGATTGGCTGGGATACAGGAGAAATGGTGCTCATCCGGTTTTCCTGGGGGATCTGAGAACAATCACAGCCTTTTTGTAAGGCAACCCTAGT
>NC_043703.1:134678785-134716772 GCF_006229205.1 Suricata suricatta | reverse complement strand
CCCCCCCCCCCCCCCCCCCCCCCGCTAAAGTGGCCACAACAAAAACAACATGAGTAGCAATGATCCTGATTTGTTTTTTTACATTTTTAAAGTTTATATATTTCGAGAGACAGAGAAGGGAGAGGAGGGACAGAAAGAGAGAGGGAGAGAGAGAATCCCAGGAAGCCTCCATGCTGTCCGTGCCGTGTCATGAACCGTGAGATCATGACCCGAGCCAAAACCAAGAGTTGGATGCTTAACCAACTGAGCCACCCAGGTGCCCCCCAAATGATCCAGTTTTTAAAAAGAAAGTAAAATGCTTATGTTATAATGCAGGTGAAATAGTGGCTACATGTAGGTCCATGAACAACCATGTAAAACATTCAAGAGGAAAAAGATTGACAGGCAATACAACTAAACAATCATCATGGTTGCTTAAACAGAGGCAATAGAGTTGTTTTTTTCCTCTATGTTTCCCAGATTTTCTCTAATGTAGTTTTGTTACTTTTATAATTAAATATGGAAAATAAAAATTCTTGTTTACTTTATATTAACCACACTCATTTGATTATGTCTTGAAATCTGTGACCATGTATACAGAGGTAAGCTTGATGATGTCCTAACTCTGAAAACGTGTAAAGTTAGATATTATCTATGGTATATTAGTGATATTTTTGGTTTGTTTTCAATTAGTTGTAAACTAGATAATTAAATCCCCAGGAAGTAATTAGCCATAAAAACATGGCTTCACATATTTCAAGATTTTCCCCCCCCTCTAAACAGTAACAGAAATTACTTCTAACAGTAGTTTTCAAAGCTGTGTGGCTCTGGGCAGGTCATTTCTCTTCCCCTCTCCAGACCTCAGTTGCTTCACCTATAAATGATGAAGCTGGATGAAATAATTTTCTCAGGGCCTTTGGCTCTAACATTCCATGGTTTAATTTACATACATCATAGAATGCATTATATGTCAGACAGATGCTAAGGAGAAGAAAGTTTTCATCTCAGTAATACTCACACCAGCTGTAAAAGACATTCAGATAACTGGAGAAGCTCTCCTACCCTGGGGTAACATTCATGCTCACGTGAAAAGTGTACAAGATCCCAAAAAGTATATAGCCTTGACTTTCTTGATATCCCTCATTTATAAATTATATATGTCGATCAATCATTGGAAAGGATTAAAGTTCTAGATGGCCAACAAGAGAGCCAATGTCCACAACACTAATATTTAAGTGCAGTTTGAACCTGCAGCTTCGTGTCCAATGGTCACTACAACCAGGCCACATTTGGTAAGCACCTCTGTGTGTAGACTACCAGATGCTGAAAGTGGGAACAGGGTCATCCAGGAGCTTGCGGTGGGATGAAATAGTAACAGATGTATTGGCCTTCATATTTGCTCAAGTTGGTTTTTTTTTTTTAAAGTTGTTTTTTTAAGATAATTTCCCTGAAGTATAACCTGTCAATAAAATCAATGGGTCTAAAGTAATTGATATATCCAAAAATAATATATTAAAAACTATATATGAAAATTTTAAATTTTTAAAATTTTATTTTTTATTTTTAAAATTTTTATTTATTTTGAGAGAGAGAGTGAGTGGGGCAGGGGCAGAGAGAGGGAGACAGAATCCCAAGCAGGCTCCATGATGTCAGCATAGAGCCTGATGTGGGGCTTGAACTCAGGAACTGTGAGATCATGCATGACCTGAGCCAAAATCAAGAGCTGGAGACTTATCCAACTGAACCACCTAGGCTTCTCGAACTTTTTTAAAAAAAAATGTTTATTTATTTTTGAAAGTGTGCAAGTGGGGGAGGGGAAGAGAGAGGGGAACAGAGGATCTGAAGTGGGCTCTGTGCTGACAGCAATGAGCCTGATGTGGGGCTTGAACTCATGAACTGCGAGATCATGACCTGAATTTAAGTCGGATGCTCAACCGACTGAGCCACCCAGCCGCCCCAGTTACCTTTACCTTTTAAACTAGAAATTTACTTAGCATCTTCATTCTTCTGAAATTACATAAACCCCAAGCTGCCTCTGACAGCTGTGTTCATTCCACTCATTTTAAGTGAACATATAAAGTAAGTCCAGTTACTTCACCAGTTCTGCTTGCTAACTCTTATTCTTGATTTCAATGGACAGGTCCAGAGAAGAAGGGTGGCCTGATCCAGGGACAATGAAGATGGAATGCTGAAGAGTAAGCTGGAGGAAAGAAGCAACAGGCACCATGGAAAAGACCAAAACAAAGCAAGGTTAGATTTCTCGTATGTCTTGCTTTAGATCTCAAAATTTAGAAAATGTAGGTTTCAGTCTTCTCTTGCCATTGTGTCAAAACATGAGAATATGTTGCCTTGACTATTCTCATTTCCTTGTCATCATGTAATGACCACAAAGAGCACAGACTTGGTGTTGGAGAAACAGGAAATGCTATATCTGTAGTTTGATCTGAGTCGTTATCTTATTTTTCTTAGCAATAACTTTTGGGACTTGCTTCAGAACAACCTGCTGAATCCAAGGCCAAGATACAGATTCAACTACTAAACATCTAACACCTTCTAGGTTAGCCTAGAAACATAAGTTCTCTCTCTTTTTCATCCTTAGCATATAGAATCAAACATATAGAAGTAGTTTCTGTAATCCTCTCCAATTTAGAGATAAGGAAACAGTCATAGAGAAGTCAGGCTTCAATCACAAAGTGTCAAAGTTTGATCTGGGAGCCTGGTCTTGGTTCCCATGTTCTGGTTTTTGCCATGGTACCGGACTGTTGGGACATAGTATAAAATGGGCTAAGTAATCTTTACTTAAACTTGTGTGGGGAGTTGTGGTGATCTTAAACCATCTGGATTTTATAGAACAGCCTTCTGTATGTATATGTTCTGGGCTAAGGTCATGTATTATTTATGAACTTAATCCACGGAGGTCGGCTCCTCTGAGAAAGGGTTTTCTGTACCAGCAGATCTTAGGAGAACAGTATATACACCCACACAACCAAATATTTGCACCCAGGGCTTTCATCTATCAACTGCAGTGTGACACAATGGAGATATAGCTAAATGGATCAGCAATGAGCTGTATGTTTTACATGATTATCTTTCTTCATGACCAACCAATGTGGTTCGGCAAGGTACATTGTAAGCCAAACTTTTTTCTCCCTAGTTTGTAAGCGGTTTTTAAAACCTACTACATCCTTTGCATTTGCCCTGTGTTTTGCAGTCTTTGGTGTTGCCAATACTATTCTTTCTGCCTGCATCCTTCCCCGAATCTTTCCTTTGACAATTCCATTCTACCCGCCCTCTTAATCACTAAGACGGTAAGATTGCCTTAGGTGATCTGGGCAGTGACAGGAGGGGAGAGCCAGAAGTTTGGCAAGGACATTGTATGCAGGCCTCCTGAAAACAACAGAGTGACAACTAGACAGGTGCTGGGGTAGCCTTCCTGACTGTAAAACTACCCCATCAAGTAAACTTCAAGGAAACTTCCGCCAGCCCCAAGGACGTGAGGGAAGCCCTTCATGGGCATTCCCTTCTGGCTGATTAATGAGCGTTCATCACTCAGTTTGGTTGCAAAACTTCCCCACCGTGGTAGAACATTTTTGTTTTGTGTTGTTGTTGTTGTTGTTTCACTACAAGAGTTATATTAAATAGATATGGTTTGGTCACTAGGATGTGAATCTAGAAACCACCTACACCAGCTTATGTTTTGTTCTTGTGTCATTGGTTTCTTGCCATGCAGTCACAGATTTAAGATCCTGGAAGTCCCCTACAGGTGTGTGAAGGGGACAGGGACAGAATGAGTTGTGTCCATTGAACAAAGCTCTTTCTTTCCACAGGAGAGAATGAACATATGCCAATGAATAATCCTTCCACACAGATTTACCAGGTAAGACAACTTAGATTGTTTGGGATACTCTTACGTGTAAAACTGATGACTGTCACTTAAATATAAAGTTTTCGGGCACTCCCCAAGTGCTTCCACATTTGTCAGTGGTGTTTGTTTACTTAACAAGACTTTGAGGTAGGTGGGGCAGAGAGCACCCTTCACTTCCTACTTTTGAGCACACTGATTTTTGAAGGATAACTTATCCAGGGTGTAAACTCCAGCGCCACCCCCCCCCCACATCAGCTCCGCTTGTCTGGCCTTTGGCCACTGTCACTATGGCCATTTAACTGTGCAGTAGCATTTCCGTGAGAGAGAAGGAGAAAGCAAGGTCTGGTTTTTCTTAGTTTGCTCTTGCAGCAGGGAGCAATAAGAATTGAAAGGGGGTTTACATTGCAAATGGTCAAATGTGGTGATAGAAAAAATTTTAAGCTCTTTTTAAATGAAAGTAAATTATAAGAAAGATAAAAGTTCTTCACAACATTTTATAATATGTTTGCAATGAGGGTCACGTTGGTCTGCTTTGGCTCTCTAAACAGTATTTATTTGGCTGCTATCTCTAAATGTACATTTAAAGTAAAATTCTGTCCTTAAAATCATGGAAGTTTATTCTGATATAATATGTAATGTAAAAAGCAGCTGAGGCTAGGAAAATCCATGCTCCTCTCTAGGGGTAAGGCACTGTTATCTGGAATGCATGAGAAGGAAGAGAGAATCGACAGGGCCTGGTGGAAGCTGCGAGAAAAGGTGGTTCCAAAGTTGGTTGTGAGACGTTAGCTTTGGTAAGGAGAGAGGGTGGGGTCCTGGAAAGAGATACAGGAACCCAGAAGAGTAGAGAGTTTAGGGGAAAATGTTATTTAGATTTGTTGAGTTTAAGTGATAAGTAAAGTGAAAATAGCAATAGTTCCCAGAAATATCATGCAAGAGATCATTGCTGCGGGCCTGGTCAAGCAGGCCAACACAGGATTATGAAGTCGTTTTTGTAATCATGTTGCTGCTAGAGCAAGAACAGCACTGGGAAGGGCTAGAGGAAACAGGCTCATTTCAGTTGAATACGTATTTATTGAGCAGTTACTATGTGCAAAATCAACTGCTTGGCCTAATGAGAAATAAAACATGCAACAGACATTCACATTTGATTTTTAAGTGTCCACCACCTAGAAAACATATACAATAAATAGCTCAGACACAGTATGCCATTGGTAGGATTATAACAGAAGCATTGATGTGGGGGAGGGATGAATAAATATTGGCTGAAGGATTTGGAAGAGGCATTTAAGGACAAGCTGATCATTTGGTAAGTAGGGGAGGGTATTTCAAACAGAGGGACCAGCTTGAACAAAGGCCTGGAAGCAGGAGTCAGTCTTTGCTCCGTGTTAATTTGGTACCTCACTTGTCCACGACCTCCCAATGCCTTCCCTGCTCACCTTCCCTCTGTTCACATCTGACCGGTGTGTGGCATTTGAATGAGTGTGAGTATGTCTTTAAACTGAGGTGTGATTTAAAACCTATTATAGATTTTATGTAGGTCACTCCCGAATGTTGGCTAAATATAGCGGCAGCGGGGGTGGCCTCATTCTCCTACTGTATCACAAATCCAAGTACATGTGTTCGCGGTGGAACAAACGGAGCGGTGCAGTGAAGCTGGTCTCCGTGACCTCTGTGAGGCTGTGATGATAACCCCCTCCTTGTCTTAAAAGAACGCTTCCTAAGTCCCAGGCTGTTTACTCCAAGCAACCTTTAACGAAAAGAAGATGAAGGAGAAGCAAAGAAGAAGAGGAAGAGGAAGGAAGGATGCAGGGAGAGGCTAACTATAATAGAATACAGTCTATACCAGAAAGGGAGAGCAAAATATGAAATTTCAGCCATTTTCTCTCTCTTTATTTTATTTTCTTGATAGACCCCCATCCCTGCCTGAAATTATAGCAAATATTAACTTGTTTCTTTCTTTATTATTATTTTTTATTGTGTGTCTCCTTCTCTAGAATGTAAGCTCCAAGGGCAGGGATTTAGTGCGTTTTGCTCTCTGTTGTATTCTCAGCATACAGTACAGTGCCTGGAATATAGTGCACATTCAATAAATATCAGTCGAATGAA
Source organism: Suricata suricatta (assembly GCF_006229205.1). Lineage (NCBI taxonomy): Eukaryota > Metazoa > Chordata > Mammalia > Carnivora > Herpestidae > Suricata > Suricata suricatta. Next base: position 134,710,822 of record NC_043703.1, on the reverse strand, counting down.
TGAATGAATATCTGCAAGATGTGTGTATGGCTTTGAGCCAAGAGATCTGATGCACTTATTCATTCTGGTGCCAAATGATGTTTGGGAAATTGTCTGGTTCTTTTGGGGAAAATTGTCTGGTTCTTCTTTGGGTGGGTGGGGTGGGGGGGGAGAAGAGATCCTTACTTCATACCCTAATCCAAATAAACTAAAAAATGGATTAAAGGGCTAGAAATAAAAAAAAAAAGTCAAACCATAAAAGTTTAGAACTAGTGAATATTTATCTTGTCTCTGGAGGTGAAATGTCTAAGTAAAACAGTAGTGGAGAAAATCACAAATGAAAGGGCTAGAGATTTCACCCACATCACAATTAAAACTTTTCCCAACATAAATATATGTTTAACAAATTCAAAGGCAAATAACCAAATGGGGGAAATTCTTACGAGAAATATCATAAGGATTTAATGATACATAAATAGTTGATACAAGCCAGTAAAAAATGAAACTTAAGAGACATCAGTAGATTAAGGGCAAAAGACACAGACAATTTACCAAAGTAAATTTACAGATGGCTAATAAATAGAAGATTGAGGCTTTTGAAGCCTCTGACAATCTAATTAGCAAATAATAAAATAATTAATAATATTTAGTTCTGATGAGTGTGTGTAAATTGTGGAAGCTTTTGTAAGAATTATTAGTTAAAACACAGTAAAAGTGTTGAAATGCTCATACCCCTAATTGGCTCCCTGTTCTTTGGACGAACTTGACCTCCTTGGTGAGTAAGGAACATTGACCCAATCAGGTCATGGAATCTGACAAGAATGAGCGCTACCACCTCCCAGTTCGTTCTAGAATTATTACCAGAGCAGATGAGTCTGTGTGGATACACTGACTGCTCCCTGGTTCACATTCCTTTTGGCTTGGATCCAAGTCTTTCCCACTTCAATCTCATCCTTTGTTCACTGTGCAGAGGCCTCTCAAAGTTCACCCAATCTCTCTTCCAGAGTCAGATTGTGTTGCTTCAGACTGATTAGTTCCTTTTGCACATGGATTTTAAAAATACGATTCCGTTAACATGAGAAGGGCTGATGGACTCGGTCAGGCGAGGCAGCAGATGTGGTAACTGCCTCGTTTAGACCAGCTCAGCTCTCGCCTAATGGTGTGAATGCCAACAGTGTTTTTGGCTCACTTGTAGGGATGTAAATCCTGTAGCTGCCGTCATTTATATTATTTATGTTTTATATGTTTCATCCAAGACATGTTTTTCTAAATGCACTAATTTAGCCCTTTAGGTCAAATACTGTCTAACATCCTTAAAATCCCAGTTATTTCACATTTAAGAACTTATCTTAAGGAAGTAATCTGAAATATGTACAAAGCTTTAAATAAAAGCATTATATGTCAGCATTATTTATAATACTGAAAAGTTATAAACAACATAGATTTCCAACAAGAGTGAATGAGTACACTCTGGTACATCCACAGGATGGAATATTGAGTGACCACTGAAAATAGAAAATATTTCGAAGGCTATAGGAAAAGGCTTATAAGAGTGTTTGGCAAAAAAGGGAGGGAAAGAATCAAATTATATCTGCAGTGTGATTTCAACCATATGAATGTCTGCACTTATATTCATAGAACAAAACAGGAGGAAATGTGCCAAAACATTTGTGGTTATATTAAAGTAAGGAGATTTGAAGTGAATTTTTTTCTTTTTGTCTGTAATGAAAAGAATTTAAGAAAATGAATTACATGCCAAAAGGACCCCTAACTGAAAATCTATGGGAACCAGTCCTACAGCAATAGGTTTCATCATGAAAATGATCATTGTAAGATTTGTAAGTCCTGTCCGAGTCTCGGTCTCTTTTTGCCGTTGGGGAATACATTCTCACGCCAGAGAAATTAATTCTGCTAGGCCTGTGGTGCATTTGGGGATGGATAAGATAAATACTCAGCATGCCACCCTTCATATCAGTGTCCACAGTGCCCAGTAAGAATGGGGGTGGAGAGGAGTAGACTTGGGAAATTTACTCTTGACCATTCGGGCAACTTGCTGCCCACTTTGTGTTTTAAATTACTACATTTATGGGGGTTAACAAAGAGGCCTAAAATTAAGAATATGAGAGCTGGCAGAAAAATCCATGTTTCCTCTCTACAAACCCCAGTTTAGGGGGAAACCAAAGCCACTATGTTGGCAACCTTGCCATCATGTAGCTGCTTCTCACGGAGCCTTTAGTCAGGTGTTGTAGGAACTCAGCCTGCCTTGTGGAGTTTTGTCAGATCTTGACATCTGTGACTCAGCAGGGTTCTCAGTCCCCTGAATATGCCTGACAGTAGTCGTTGACCTTGATAATGGGACAGAATGAAGAACAAGTCTGTGTAAAAAAACCAAGTTGGAGCGACTTGCATAATGTATGAGAATTTAATTTGAGGGATCTTTGGTGGAAAAAAAAAATTGGAAGACATTGATTAAAATTCACCTTGAGAAGAGTTGAGAAGCCAAGAAAGGAAAGAAAATTGAGAAACAGAAATTAAGAACAGGAAATAGGAAGAATTCGGACTCTTCTCCCCCATTTCCTTGAGCCTAAGATGCCCTCTGTGGTGCCCTAGGCTTCGAAGTACAAGTCTTCCCTGAACCTGCCTCCAGTGGGAGCCCGTCTCCAGCGGCAGGATGGAGGGATCATAACCTCTCTAGAGCAGCTTCATGAAAAAATCAACGAGATGAGGAACGTGTTCAACTCGCTGGAGAACAAGGTAGACACCCATTTCTAATCCTTGGGGTGGGCTGTGGGCTGTCAAACGAGAGAGCTGAAGAGAGAGCAGGAAAAAGATGTTAAGTCCGTGCCCTCGGAGTATTTTGTATTCACAAAGGAATGAATAGCCAGTTGGTACTAGAAAACCAGTCCTTTGCAGCCAAAGATTTTGAGCCCCACACGTCTTAAAAGCGACATGTTGTCTCAGGTGTGTGACTGTGCTCACTTACGGCATCCGCTCCCTGGCTGGTCCGCCGTGGTGGTGCCGTTTGTAAAGCAGTAGGGTTACTTCAGTGGTAGGGACCCCAGGGGCTCAAAGTAATATATGGGACAGAAATGGACTCACAGCCTAAAATGGTTTCAAAATTCCCAAAGTCCCTATACAACCTGGCTGTTAGGGAAAACTTAAATTTTTTTTTGAGAGCTGGGGTTCTACAGCTGAGGAAAAGTCCTTCCCCCCATGGATCCTACTGCTGCATTTTGCTCCTGGGAAGAACTCCACAGTGATAATGAAACCTATTTCTGTCAGAGTGGTTCCCTTGCTTTTCAAACAGGAAACCTGAGCGAATTTCAGAGCACGTGAATGAATGTCAGGTTTCCTTCCTTCAATTTTAACACTTGCATAAATTTTGCTTTGATATTATAGGGCTGTTGGTTTTTTTTTTTTATTTCGTACACAGAAGATGAATTTATGTAATGGGAATTACCAGATCAAAAGTAGTTGGCCTGGTGATTTCATCCATTCCAATGACTAGATTAGGACGTGTACTAAAATCCATCACAAAGATTAATTAAAAGTAAAATGACTGGAGTGAAATACAGATTGCTCCTGTTTGTTTCTCTAGCTTCCAGCCCTGAACACGTGGCAGATCCTGCTTTTTTCCTCAGAATGATCTCTCTGGTTCCTCTTGTTTCTCTCTATTTCCAGCCCTTGAAAGAAATCTTTGCGAGGCACAGTGCCTCACAAACCCTATATTTTAAAAATACGGTGGAGGAGATCAAATCATCTGACAGTGGGAGGTGCTTTGCAAGTTGGAATCATTTGGATAACCAGACTCTGGAAATGTTTAGAAATACACATTTGAAGGAATTTTTTTAATTTTGTGAAAAGTTCTGTTTTAAAACAGAGATCTGGAGCTAAGGCTTTCTCTACTTAGCAGAGTGTAAGGTGAAATTTCAAGAAAGTGATGTTATTATCTTATTGTTATATTATCTTGACTTTCTGTCTGTTGAAAATGCTTTTTTCATTTGTTCAATAAAAAAAACCCTGAACTTTAGAAGTGCTCCATTTTCTCCACATTTCTGTTTGTGCTTAACTTTTCGATTTGCCACTTCAAGGGGGAGAAGAATTAAAGTTTCTTGAACACCTTCTATGTGCCAAGCATGCACTGTGGCAGGAAGTTTACCTACATTTATTCATTAAGTCTCCAGACAGCCCTGTGAAATAGGTGTTATAGTAGTTATTTTATGTATGAAGAAACTGCTGTAAAGAGGTTAACCAGCTTGCCTGAGGTCTTACTTCTCATAGGAGAGAGTTAGGATTTGTACCATATCAGACTCCAGAACTGACACCTTCTTTATGGTGTGGAAATTGCCAACAGAAATCCAATGTGCGCACTTCTACATGACCAGTCTTGACTCTTAAAGATAATCCAATACCACTATCAACAACGTGCTGAGCTCCTACCATTGCACCTATTTCCTGTCACTGCAAATGCCATTACCTCCTTTTCCATGACATCATTTGACTATACACACACACATATACACATATATATGGCTTTTTCACTTTCAAAGAAGTTCTCAGATATGCTTAGTTATTACTCTTTTGATCATTTTTTAATTTCTTAAGGAAAAAGAGACTGAATTTCTTCATTTTCTTATAACACTAGGTCTTATAATATGACCCATTCCTTCTTTCATGGAATTGAAAGAGTTACTGGATCAAGATTGTCTTTCACATGCATATGTTGCTTTTCAAGTAAATTACACTTTAATTAAAGGTGTTAGAAGAAACTAGCTGGCAGGGACACCTGTAAACTTAATTAATTGCCTGCTGGCTTGCTTGTCACTATCAAGCTTCAGCACGTGCTGTGTATAAAAGACCCTCTATTCCCTAAATGAATGGGGCCTTAAGTTGTCAAAACTTTAGTCTACTGGTAAATAAATGAGGTCTGTAGCTTTTCAGGAGCCTGGTTTCTGAAACAAAAGGAAAATTCGAGGGGTCGGCAGTGCTATTTGTAATAGTTAATAGCAAACTGAACTCACTCTTGGCGATTGTCATTTAGTTGCAGGCCTTGGCCTCTGAACTGAAAACTGGTTTCACAGAAGCAATGCAAGAACTGACCAGAATCCAACATGGCGAATATGCTTTGGAAGAGAAGGTTAAGAGTTGCCGATGTTCCATGGAAGAAAAAGTTACTGAGATGAAGAATTCGTTAAACTATTTCAAGGTAGCCTCCTCTTCTATTTCCCTGCTAAACAGAGGTTCTTGGTCTTAGTCACACAAGTAAAAAATATCTTTTCATGTAGTAGTCAAATAAAGAATTTTTCCACCTGGCCCATCCATTAATTATCATGCAATAAAATATCTATTTCATGTTTTTCTTTCTTGGATCTGTATGTTAAAATTATAGGCTACAATAGAAATAAGATGATCATCTCTCATTCATTCATTCAACAAATATGTATTAAAATATGTATTATGTATCATGTTGTATCCTTCTGCCTCTTTTACCAGATTAAATACACATCAATTCGTATTTTTTAGGAAGAGCTAAGCAATGCCATGTCAATGATTCAGGCCATTACATCCAAACAAGAAGAAATGCAACAGAAAATTGAACAGCTTCAGCAGGAAAAGCGAAGAGAATCCCGAAAAGTTAAAGCCAAGTGAGTGTCTTACAAAAAATTGGCCAAAGGCAAAGCCAAAAGCAATGGCTTAACCTGTGGCATTTGGAACACCTTTCCTGCTATTGGTATACAGCTAGTTGGCTATCTACTGCTGGAATCTATGGGTCAGCATGTGATGGAGGTTATAGAATCATAGAAATTGGTTGGTATTAGGGCGCCTGGGTGGCTCAGTCAGTTAAACATCTGACTTCAGCTCAGGTCATGATCTGGTGGCTCGTGGGTTTGAGCCCCACGTCAGGCTTTGTGCTGACAGCTCAGAGCCTGGAGCCTGCTTCGCATTCTGTCTCCCTCTCTCTCTCTGCCCCTCCCCTGCTCACACTCTGTCTCTCTGTCTCTCTCAAAAATAAATAAACATTAAAAAACAGAAGTTGGTTGATATTAAAGATTGATGGTGATTAGTACATGGACTCAATATAATAGGAAGTGCAACGCAAATGATAGAAGACAGTATATAGAATTTCATTTAAACTGTGAAAACATAAAATAACAAGAAAGATGTATTTAAAAATAATGATTGGTGTGTTAAGATAGTGGGGTCACCAGTGATTTTCTTTTCTTTTTAAAGTTGTGCTTTTTTTTTTAATGTTTTATTTATTTTTGAGAGACAGAGAGAGACAGCGTGAGCAGGGGAGGGTCAGAGAGAGGTAGACACAGAATCCGAAGACAGACTCCAGGCTCTGAGCTGTCAGCCCAGAGCCCGACCAGGGGCTCAAACCCACGAACCGTGAGATCATGACCTGAGCTGAAGTCGGCCATTCAACCAACTGAGCCACCCAGGCGCCCATGATTTTCTTTTTTTTATTTGTTTTCTAAAATTTCTTGAATGCTACTAGTTTATGACCACTGAAAATTAATTTTTGTTAATAGCTCAACCAGGTTGAATCAATTAAGTTTCACCATTAAACATGTGATAATTATTGTCATGCTTTTAAATAATCACATTTAAATTAGAAATATGCCAGTAATAATTGTGTGATCCTGGAGACTGGCTTAGTGTTTTTAATTGAAGACCTGCTGCTTCCTGGGACCTTTTGTGTTATTTTGTTAAGAGAATGTAAATCATCCCAAGGAGACTGTCACCATGACAAACTCTGTAAAGACTCTGATGACAAGAAAGCCAGTAACAGAAAAATAAAAATATAGGCAATACAGTTAGGATGTAATTTATGCATATTTGAAATTTTTTTCTCCAGCTTTGGTGATGAATTAAGTTGAACCCTAAGAATTGCTAATATCTGTTTTTAATTTACAACAATGGTGATTTTGTATGGTTCAACCTGATCGTTTGGAATTTTTCTTGAATTATTCTGAACTGACTCTCTTCTGAAGTCCTCAGGTATTAAGACCCTTTGTTTCCCTTCCCCAGGAAAACTCAAAAAGAAGAACATGGCTCACAGGCCGGGCCTGCTCAAGCACAAGGAAGTCCTTTCCGTTCCATCAATATCCCTGAACCTGTTCTTCCGAGTGAAGACTTTACAAACCTTTTGCCTTCTCAGGCCTATGAAAAAGGTACAGTTTGCAAATCATATTGAATTAGCCAAGCCTTTCCCCTGGATTCCTAGAGCTTAAGTAATAGTGAGAATGGGTTTATATCTTCCATCCTCATTTTTTAAAAATGCTTATTTATTTATTTTGAGGGAGGTTTTAAGGGGGAGAGAGGGAGATAGAATCTCAAGCAGGCTCCGCACTGTCAGCGCAGAGTCCAACACGAGGCTTGAACTCAGGAGCCCTGAGATCATGAGCGGAGCAGAAATCAAGAATTGGATGTTCAACTTATTGAGCCACCCAGGTGCCCCTGTCCTAGATCCTTATTACAAGAAAATGATGTATTACACAGAATTTTTCCTCTTGTAACTGGAATTTAGAAGAATCCAGAGCATCCTAAGAGACCAGGAGAGTCTGCCCAATTTTAAAAGATTTTCTTTTTGGGGGCTCCGGATAGCCAGAGCTTGTGCTGTCTCCTGGCCAACAGTTGCTAGCACATCCCTGATCTGAGGGGTGATAGAGCAGATGCTAGAAAACTGTCTGTGGGCAGTCCTAAAGAGACCAGCTTTCCATCCAGTTACATCTATTTGTAACCGTGTCCAGTTACACATTTGCTATACTTTGTATGCTCACCAATGTCTAGCAAAGCACTTATACACAGGAGAGTGAATGTAGGCATTAACATTGTTTAGAGGAATTGTCCTCTCTGTCTCTCTCTCCCTTTTTTTCTCTTTTTTTTTGAGTGTGTCACATCTATAAAATCTCCAAAAGAGGCTCAAGGACTTTTGAACCAATTGTCAGCTCCTTGGTGGCAAGGCTGGTGATTTCCTACCTTTTTGGCTGACGAAACAATATATTCATAGACAATAAATGTGCTCTGAATAATTACATTTAAAAATCTAAATCAGAGGACGCCTGGGTGGCTCAGTAAGTTAAGCATTCGACTTGGCCTCCGGTTGTGATCTCATGGTTCGTGAGTTTGAGCTCTGCATCTAGTGAGCAGGGGCCCAGTTCTGGGCTCTGGCACTCTCTCTCCCTCTCTCTGCATCTCATGGGATTCTCTCTCTCTGCCCCTTGCTCACTCAGAAGCTCTCTCTCTTTTCTTCATAAATAAATAAATAAATAAATCTAAATCAGATGGCTTTAACATTTTTTTAAACATTTATTTATTTTTGGAAGACAGAGACAGACAAAGTGTAAGCTGGGGGAGGGACACAGAGAGAGAGAGAGAGAGAGAGAGAGAGAGAGAGAGAGAAAGAGAGAGAGACAGGATCTGAAGCAGGCTCCAGGCTCTGAGCTGTCAGCACAGAGCCCCAGCTCAGGGCTTGAACACACGGATCATGAGATCATGACCTGAGCTGAAGTCAAATGCTTAACCAACTGAGCCACCCAGGTACCCCTAAATCAGATGGCTTTTAATCAGTTTAACTTCTCTGTTTGGATTTGCTTTTATTTCTATAGTTTTTTTTTAAACCTCTTTGAGTAGTTACTTTCGAGACCCATGGGTACGGCTCGGCAAAAACTCCCTGATCCATTTGGGGAATGAGGGGGGTTCATCATGGGTGGTTCTACTTTCTTTGCTCCATGTCTTGAAGAACATGACATAAAAGGGTGACCTTATTAGGAAAGAATACGGGACATTCTTGGAAAGCAGAGGTCAGATCAATGCCAAGTCTGGGGAAACTGAACATATTCACAAGATAAAAGATTTAAGAATGATACTTGTGGGGGTGTCTCGGTGGCTCAGTTGGTTAAGCATCTGACTTCAGGTCAGGTCATGATCTCATGATTCATGGGTTTGAGGCCCCTGTTGGGATTCTGTGTTGGATTCTGTGTCTCCTTCTCTCTCTCTGCCCCTCCCCCACTCATGCTCTGTGTCTCAAAAATGAATAAACATTAAAATAAATAAATAAATAAATATATAAAATGGTACTTGTGAAGTGCTCGATGGAGCTCAGTTAGCTGTGTGGTGGTAACTCCCCCCACCCTAATAGAGGTGGCTTATATAACATAGTAGACTCATAGCTGCTGCAGAATTTGGGAATAATGTGCCATAACCAGACATTCTGGATATGATTGGAGGTAGGTTATGCTAAAACTCAGGATCCAAGGGTTCGCATACCCACTGTTAATTGTAAAATGTGCGATGGTTGCCTAATTGCTCCAAAATGCAGTAGCTTAAAATAGCAAGCATTCATTAGGCTACAGTTTCTCTGAGTCAGGAATCTGTGGCCCAAGGGCTCTCATGATACGGCAGTCAAGGCGCTGACCCTTCCAGTCCCCCTTCGTCTTTCCTTCTATCCACCCATGATCCCAGACGCAGACTTAGGTGGCGGGATACAGCAGTGAACAAAACCACAAACATTCCTGCCTTCCTGGAGCCTTTGTTCTGAAGGAAGCGGACACTGAACAGGATAGATAAAATACTTAGTTTGTCAGTAATAAGGGGAAGATAAACACAGGTGTAATTTTAGAGAGGGTGCCCGGGAAAGACCTGAAGGAAGTGAGGAAGTGAGCTCAGGCACACCGCAGGGAAGACAGGGAACATAATTGGGATTTCAAGGAAGAACAGGAGCACAGGGGCTAAGGCGGAGTGAACAAGGGAGGCAAGAGGAGATGGGCTTTTAAAAAAAAGGAGGGGCACCTGGGTCTGTTGGTTAAGCCTCCGACTTAGGCTCAGCTCAGATCTCACGTTCATGGGTTCGAGCCCCACATCAGGCTCTGCGCTGACAACTAGCTTAGAGCCTGGAGCCTGCTTCCGGTTCTGTGTCTTCTCTCTCTGCCCCTTCCCCTCTCATGTTCTGTCTCTCTCTGTATCAAAAATAAATAAAACATTAAAAAAAATTTTAAATAAAAAAAAGAAAAAAAAAACCCTTCTGTACACTTCACTCCTACCCAGCCCTTCTTTTGAAAAATAAATAAATAAATAAAATAAAATAAAATAAAATAAATAAAAAAAGAAGGAAACGGCAGGTAGAGAAGGGGGCAGATATTTTAGGGCCTAATGGTTATAATAGAGCCTTTGGCTTATGGGAAACCACTGGAGGGCTGAGCAGCAGAGTGATTGGGTCTGACTTACATATGAACAGCAACGTTCCCGCTCTGCCCATCCTCACCACCCTCACCATCATAGTTAAACAATAATTTAGCTCTTACTGTGTGTAGTTTACCCATAATAACGGACTTAATTCTTACAGTAGTCTATGAGGTAAGTGCCACTTAATATATCTTTTGACAAATGGGAAAATAGTGCTTGCCACTATATTGAAATTTTATTATTTTGTCTACTGCTTCGTCTCCCTCGGTAAACTGTCAGCTGTGAGTCTGTCCCCAGGGTCTGGCTCACAGAAGGGGCCAGCCCCTGTTAGTGGAATGCATGCTGACTTAAAGCTTTCCCTCCTCTGCAGCTCAAGAGTCCAGGTCCATGCATGTAGGAGACAGTAATGTGAAGGGGATGATGGGTCCTGGTAAGTGGCTCTGTTTTTAGTTCTCTTTTCTCTTCTGGCAATTTTACCCTTTCTCTGCCTCCACCTTCCCTGTTTCTACTCCCTCAGTCCCAAAGCAGGCATGAAAGAACTCAGGCAAGAGAAAGCACTATGGTTCTAAGAATCCAAGATGCATGGTGGAGTTAAACTCAAGAAGAGAGACTCAGTTAAAGCCAAGGAGAGAGAATAGGCGGGGATATTTAAGACAAAACCAGTATTCCTGGTTCTTTCTGGCTTATTTCGATTCTCAGTGAAATAACATTCATCGAGAACCTACAGGTGTATGTGGCGTGACCCAAGTTTTCTGTGGACACAATTTATAGTTTATTTAATTTAAAAGTTATTTGCTTACCAGACAATTCACCAATATTTTATATATGATTTCATCTTCCCTCCCTCCATTCCTCCTTCCTTTTTGTACCTTACCATTATCCAAGGGAGACCAAGGGAGACCAATTCCACAAGAAAACATTGTTTGGCATCCTTCTTTTGTATTTTTTCCCCCTGATGTGCTCACCTAAAAAGAAGGAGATACAGGGAGTCAATGCATACCATTACAAATTAATTATAATATAATATCAATTTTTAATTATCTTTTAGTGTTTATTTATTTTTGAGAGAGAGAGAGACAGAGACAGAGACAGAGACAGAGTGGGGAAGGGGCAGAGAGAGAGGGAGACACAGAATCCCAAGCAGGCTCCAGGCTCTGAGCTGTCAGCACAGAGCCTGATGTGGGGCTCGAACCCACAAACTGTGTGATCATGACCTGAGCAACACAGGTGCCCCTATAAATTTATTTTTTAAAGTGCCTTATGTAGCAGTGACTACATACAAAGAATAAAGGATGTATATAAGCCAGAAAGAAAGAGAGATGATCCTTTGTTGACTGTGGAAACTTTTAATCCTTAGTTGATATATTTAATCCTCAAGGGGGGATAGTTGTACCCAAACAGGGTCAAAATATTTAAGTTAATAACAAACATAATTTAAAAAAACCCCTCAGATATTGATGCCAGGTGTTATCTTTCAGGAATGAACCCAACAACTCCTGAAGCAGAAGAAAACATTAAGTCTTGCCTTTCCGCTGATATCCAGCCCAAGGGCCATCTCTCATCCGGTGTGTGGAGGCAGCCTAAGGATGGTAAAGAATGGGGAGAGGAATATGTCACAAAAGACCACCCAGATAAACTCAAGGAGGCTGGCCAGGGCAGACACAGCTCCCTGGAAAATGTTTTATGTGAAACCTCTTTAGCCGGTAAGTCCCAGAGGGGAATGCGGGCTAAAATTCTGAAGAACAGGAAACCTACAGGCTAGAATTCTTGCAGTGTAGATTCAGTGTTGATAGGACACCACCTGCTCTCCGGTTTCCTTTTCAGTGAACACAAAAGCCTATAGAGGGAAAGGCACTCACCTGAGGTCACATGGCCAGCTTGGGACCACAACCTTGACTCTGGGAATTGATGACATCTAGAAATGTGGTGCTTTGGGGGGAAAAATGGCATAAAGTTGGTGGAGAAGAGGGCAGAATTTTGTGAACTGTTTTGTCAGTGACGCCTAATCTTCCGTGTGTGCATCTTAGATCAGAAGTCGGCCACCAGAATACCAAATGCTGCCACAGAGTCTGTCTTCCCTCCTTACTTGTTTCCTTCCTTCCTCTCCTTTCTATCAGTAATTGTACTGAACACTTATATGGCACATAATGGCATTTCCCTCCGACTATTTTGTGGAAGGTAATTTTAAAAAATTAATTTTATTACCAGACATATGAAAAAGTACATAGTACTAAAAGGTTTATTATGAAGAATGCAGCAACCCCTTTAAATTGCTTTCACAGTTTCTTCTGGAACTTGCTTTCGTGTTTTAAAACCAGTTTATGCTGCTTTTTTTTTTAAATCAGTACTTTACTGAGGGTGAATTTACATAAAGCAAAATTCACAAAACTTAAGTTTAAGCTTATTGGCCTTTTTAAAAATAAATAATTCTGAGATGAACATTCCTTTTTTTAAATGTTTATTTATTTTTGAGACAGAGAGAGACAGAGCTTGAGATGGGGAGGGGCAGAGAGAGACACACACAGTCTGAGGCAGGTTCAAACCCACGAACCATGAGATCATGACCTGAGCTGAAGTCGGACCCTTAACTGACTGAGCCACCCAGGCGCCCCGCTTATTGGCTTTTTTATATGTCTGCATGTCCCTTTGTGATCACTCTCTGGATCAAGATATACTGTATTTCTGTTCCCCCAGAGTGCTCTCTTACGCACCTTACCACCCGAAGAACTACTATTCTGACTTCAGTCACCATAAGTTAGTTTTGTTTGTTCTTGAACTTCATAAGGAGGGAATAATACAATGTATACTCTTTTGAGTCAGACTCCTTTCTCTCAATATAATATGCTGTGTGTCATCCATCCATTCAGTAGTTCATCCCTTTTTTCAATCACATTTAATACATTTACCACAATTTGCTTATCTATTTTCCTGTTGATAGACATTTGGATTGTTACCAGTTTAGGGCCATTATAAATAAAACTGATACGAATATTCTCATCTCAGGCTTTTTTGGATGTATGCCTTCATTTCTCTTGGGTGTCTCCCTAGGGGTGAAATCTCTAGATTATGGGACAGGATTATGACTAACTTTGAAGAAAACATCAAACAGTTTTCGAAAGCAGTTGGGACATTTCATACTCCTACCACTGAGAATTTTGGTTGACAACTTTCCCAATATTTAGTATGGCCGATCTTTGAAATGTTGGCCATTCTCATGGGGGTGTACTGGTGTAGTTTCAATTTGCACTTCCCTGATGACTAATGGTGTTGAACATCTTTTCACATGCTAATTGGTTATTTGTACATCTTCTTTTATGAAGTGCCTCTTCTTCTTATTAATTACTAGGATTTCATAATATATTTTGGATATGAGTTCTTTGTTAGAACTATGTGCAAAGAATATTTAATTCTGGTATGTGGCTTGCCTTTTCACTTTAATAGTCTTTTGATGAACGGATGTTCTTAATTTTGATCAGGTTTATCAATTTTAAACTTAAAATTTTTAAAAAATGTTTATTTATTTTTGAGAGAGAGAGTGAGAGTGAGGGCACACATGGGGGAGGGGCAGAGAGAGGGAAACACAGAATCCTAAACAGGCTCCAGGCTCCAAGCTGTCAGCGTAGAGCCCAACATGGGGGGGGAGGGCTTGAATCCCACGAGCTGTGAGATCATGACCTGAGCTAAAGTCGGACGCTTAACCACCTGAGCCACCCCGGCGCCCCAATTCTAAACTTTTTAAATAGATTGTGACTTATGTGTCCTTTCAAGCGATCTTTGCCTACCCCAAAGTTGTGAAGATATTCTAGTTTGTTTTCTTCTAAAATCTTTATTGTTTTAGCTTTCACATTTAGATCTATTACTTTTCTTTTTGTTTTAGTTTTTTTTAAAGTAAACTCTATACCCAACATGGGGCTTAAACTCATGACCCTGAGATCCAGAGGTGCATGCTCTACCGACTAAGCCCCCAGGAGTCCCAATCTATTATTTATCTCGAATAAATTTTGATGTATGGTGTGAGGGAGTCCAGGTTCTTTTTTTTTTCTCATGTGGTTATCCAGTTGCTTCAGCACCTTTTATTGAAAATATCTTCCTTTCCATATTGAACTGCATGGAGAACGTCAAGTGATCACATGTGAGTAGGTCCATCTAGACTCTATGCTCTTTTTATTCCAATTAGCAGAGAATTTACATCTTGATAGCATTGAGTCTTCCAATCAAAGAACGTGGTATATGTCTCCCTTTACATAGGTCTTCTTTAATTTTTCTTGGCAATGTAACGAAAAATCTTTCCTTTACATTTTTCTTCTTTTCTCCAGAAGCATTTGCCCAAGAGACCTCTGTCCTCCTGCTCCGGGCTGGCCAGATGCACTGCTGGCTTCCCAGGACTCCCCACTCTTCCTAGGAATTCCCTCATAGATCCATGTTAGATTCCTGTTTGTGTGTCCTTCTTGGTTTCTTGGTTTCCTTCTCCTTTGTTGGAACCTATTGTCCAGTAACTTCCACATACTTTGTTGATAATTTAGGTGGATATACCTCATCATTTTGAAGCAACTGTACCATTGTCCTCTAATTTCTAATATTACTGTTGGAAAGCCCAGTACCATTCTGATCCTCAGTCCTTTGTGTGAAACTTGATTTTTCTCTCTGGTAACTTTTTTTTTTAACATTTAAAAAATTTATTATTGAGAGACAGAGAGGGACAGAGCATGAGCATGGCAGAGGCAGAGAGAGGGGGACACAGAATCTGAAGGAGGTTCCAGACTCTGAGCTGTCAGCACAGAGCCTGATGCAGGGCCTGAACTCACAAACTGCAAGATCATGACCTGAGCTGAAGTCAGACGCTTGACTGACTGAGTTACACAGGCGCCCCAAAGATATATTATTCTCTTTGGTAATTTTTAGGGTCTTCTCTTTACTTCTGGTGTGCTGAAGTGTCACAGTGGTGTGAAAGCCTTTTTCATTACTTATGCTGAGCACAATGGGCTCTTTCCTCTAGAAATGCATGTCCTGGTGCCCCCCCCCTTATTAATTTGATAATATCCTCTCATCGATTTCCTTTCTTTGAAACTTCCACTAATTTGATGTTGGGCATCATGAGTTGATTTTTTTCCCACTACCATCTTTTTCTAGTCTATTTTTCTTCAACATATCTCTTTCTTGTTTATGGGGAGGATTGGGGAAGAAGGCAGGAGACCTCCTTGACTTTATCTTCCCCTCTTACATCTTTGAAAAAATGCCAAAAATTCCTTCTTCTCTTTCTCCTTCTCCTTCTTCTTTAGAATGTTATTTTTTCTTAAAAAAAAATAGCATCATATAATTATTTAAAAAACCTTTTTTTTCTAATGTTTAATTATTTTTGAGAGAGACAGAGTGCAAGCAGGGGAGCGGCAGAGACAGGGAGACACAGAATCTGAAGCAGGCTACAGGCTCTGAACTGTCAGCACAGAGCCTGATGCAGGGCTTGAACCCACAGACCTCGAGATCATGACCTGAGCCAAAGTCAGTTGCCTAACTGACTGAGCCACCCAGGTGCCCCTAGCATCATCTAACTATTAAGTGACTAGAACGTTTTTCTCATATCTCTTTGAGGATATTAACTGTAGGATTTTTAAAAAGTTTTGTTTCTGCCTTGTCTCTTTCTTTTTATTAAGGCATAATTGACATGCAACATTATATTCATTTTAGATGTACAACATAACGATTTGATATTTGTATATAAAGTGAAATGATCACCACAATAAATCTGGTTTACGTTGTCACCATACATAGCTACAAAGTTTTTCTTGTGAGGAGAACTCTTAGGTCTACTGTTTTAGCATCTTTCAATTACGCAATATGGTATTATTAAACCTAGTCACCATGCTGTACATTCCATCTCCTGCATTGTCTCTATTTATTCAAAATCGGTACATACCTATTCCTCCTCTTTCTGTTATGGTATAAGGTTGATTCAAATTATATATATATATATACATATATACATCCCTAAATAAAGAGAGACTGCAAACCTCTCTATCGGCCAAGCTTATCAGGAAATGGGCTTCCCTGTAGGCTAATCAGGTAGCAAACTAACTGTTTGAGAGGTGACCTCCTTATGTCCATGTCTGTAGGTCTTTATTCCTTGGATAGTCCCGTTTCTTCAGTGATGGGTCCTCCAGTCTTCTGCCTCAAGAGTGGGAGTCTGGCTGCTGGCATTGTAGGAAGACCTCCAGGGGAAGTGCTGAGGGAAGTCTCCCCATTCTCTGAGTCCGCTTGTTTTCCTTTTGGCATCTCAACTCTTCCCTCTACTGTCTGATGTCGGACCCCAGAGATAAGGATGCCTCTACTTTAATTTTTCCCCGTTTTCCCGTGGGGATATAAATGAGGAAGCCATCTGGCATGGGAAGAGGGGCCTGGAAGTTCAATTGCACTTTGTGCCGGCTATGTCTCCTGTTTTCATCACTGCTCCTAAATTGCACTTTCTGTGGCATCTGGGGCCTCTACTTCTTGAGCCTTTCTGCTTCTTAGCAGATTTTCCATCTGCGGATGAGAACACCAAGGTTTTGTGTCCTCACTCTGCTGAATTAATTACCATGCTTCCATTCTGTTTTCCATCTTCTAAAAACTGGCTGATGTCTTTTTTTTTTTTTTATTGGGTTCAACGTCTTTTTATTGCTTTCTATGATTTAATAGAGTTTTGGAAAGAAGGGGTTGACAAAAATTCCATTTTTGATTTATTTTTGAAGCTAAAAGACAGACCGTGGCTCTAGAACTGCTTGAATCGGAAAGAAAATACGTCATCAACATCTCTCTGATCCTGAAGATCAAGGCAACATTCCAAGGGTCAGATGGAAAGAGGAATTCCAAAGAGAGAAGGTATCCATGTGTTCATTGCCTTTCCTTTTTCAGATTGCTTAAGATTTAAGGTAAGTTGTTTATTGTTTGCACTTGGGGAATTCTGGGACCTGGGAAGAGTTCCAGGAATAGTCTTTGGAAAGAGTGAAGGCAGTGACAACAAGTAACCCCCGGCAAGTCTCAAATTTAGATAAGAAACAGAGTGTAGTCTCAGTGGCCTTCCGTATCCCTGGAATGTCTGTAAAGAACCTAAAGGGAAAATAAATGCTACAGTGAGGGAGCCGTTGCTCTCTGTCACCATCTGCGTGTTCTCACCGGGACACGGGTCTCACGGGGGTGGAGGGGGCTGTGTGAGGAAATGGAGCCAGGAGGTCTGCAGCACGAAGTGGCCATCAGATAAATGGCACCGGGCTGGTTAACTCTGGACTTGGATCTTCTCATTTGTTTGGGTGTCCCATAGCACCGGATGGGGCACAGATGCGGGGTGTGTGTGTGTGTGTGTGTGTGTGTGTGTGTGTGTGTGTGGTGTGCGG
Organism: Suricata suricatta; assembly: GCF_006229205.1. NCBI lineage: Eukaryota > Metazoa > Chordata > Mammalia > Carnivora > Herpestidae > Suricata > Suricata suricatta. The sequence goes on along the minus strand of NC_043703.1, from coordinate 134,693,288 downwards.
CGGTGCTTCCAGAGTCTGGAGCATGCTGGCCCCAAGATGGCAACACTTTTTTGATTGGTATCTGTTCCTAATCTTTCTATTTTCTCTGCCTCCTCTCCACTGAGAAAAGCAGGAAGGAGGACACTCTGATCTGATGGAAAGGACTAATGTGGGAAAGGACTAAGATGGGTTGGGTTAGTTGAGGACAGGCCAATCCAAAAGCTTGGAAAGTCTGGATTATGGGCCATTGCAGATATATGTGGCATTGTTGGTTTTAACTATTCTATCAGGTACTAGACACTAGTGGTTCATAAATCGTGATTCTATCTAGGGAAGCCCCTTAGGGTATTTTCCTGCTCTTTCCCATCCCCTCACTTTACTTGGCTTTGTGGCTGCCGACAAGGTACCTCGTCACCAGAGCACAAAGCTTCTCTACCTAAATGGCTGAGGTGAGGGAATACTCCCCGACAAATTCCAACGTGGCTTGACTGTTTTCAAGAGTTATTTTACTGCAAAACCGAGGCAAACAAAGCATGGAGAACCGGGGACAGGAGGGGTGGTATGCCTTGGGGAAAGCTGTGACCACTAGAGGTTCTGGATGCTCTCAGTGGCCACCGAGATTCCCGCTGGTCATTCCTTCCCCATCGGGCCCCTTGACTCCCCAGCGAGAGACTCCAATCTGATGGTCCCTCCCCCCACATTGCCCCTCATCCCTCAGAGGTGTCTCTATGGTCTCCAGCTATCTTGCTGCTTCGGGAGACCTGCAAGGTTTACAGATGAATCAAACATAAAGGCAAGTCTAGCTCTGGGTGCAGTTTGGCTTCCACATCTGAGATTCTAAGCCAGCAGCTTCTCTTCCTTGTCTCTGAAAATTTGGGGATGGAATCTGGAGAGAGAATTGTTCATTCTGGAACACAGTAATTAATTCATTTATTACTTCATGAAATCTTCACAAGAACCCCATGAACTCTATCCTATAGATGAAGAGACTAAGGCCAGAGGGGTTTAAAGCCACACAGCCAATGAGTGCCTGAATTGAAAGCCAGGCTTGTGTGGCCCTGTCCTTGTGATCTTTCCACATGATGCCACTTCTCTAAGGACCTGGTAGTTTCAAAGACATCACCTGACTGACAGGCAATATGTCAAGTTTCTAAGCCAGAAGTAGACTTTGTCTCCTCCTATTTCACAGCTTAGGCTTCCCTCCTAACAGTCCATAGGTTCTCACTTTGGATCTCCACTGATTTGGCGGGTAGGGCTGCTAGAAGTGCTCTTGGCTCACGGAAGCTCTCTTGGACCTGCCGTCACTTCCTGCTTGTCTAAGATGCTCTCCCATGACCTCTCCCATGCTCTTCCCACGAAGGAAGGACTAATTGCCCCCAGATCCTGAGATTAAAAAAAAATTAAAACTATTATCCATGAAAGTTAGGTATCAGTTATTCCTGATATCCATGATGATGCTATTCATGTTAGTTATTTACCAAGTTAACCCTCTTTTTCCTTTTCATAGATGGAGATGAGAAAAGCTGTCAGTCCATACTCTCAGTCTCACTCATACAGAGATTCTAATTCTGAGCTTTGCAGTGTTGCCACTTTCCCACCCTCGGGTGAGATTTTCCTGATCCTCCTTCACTCACTACGTTTCTTCTTTTTTCTAAGCCTTTCTGAAGCTTCCAAGTGTGCTTTAAATAGACCGGCTGAATGAAAAACATAGCAGAATGGGATCATTCCTTTTCTCAACTGGCATTTGCCCCCATGCAAAGATGAGAATACGTTAGTAACATTTCCTGTCTTTCCCATCAGGCATTGTAAGCCTTCAGCACTTTCTGCCCCTGCTGAAAAGTAACCTGGGGGTGAAAATAAAACCCACGGAAACTATAACCTGACACTCAAAACTGAGGTTGCCTCGGCTTCTCAAGCCTATAAGATACCACTTTAGGATTTCCCTAGGAAAAAGAAAATAAAGCTTTCGAGAGCCCCCGCAGCCTGTGCCAAGCCAGTCCTGCCCTCGGCTGGAAACTGCAGGGGCACAAGCAGCCAGCTGAGGTCGGAGTTTAACTTGTGGGCTGTTGTTCATTTGTTGGAGGATCGCGGAAGTTGGAGTTCTTGGCTTTTCCTGGTCTGATTCACCTAGATAGGGTTATGAGCTCAGGATGGAAGAGTCCCGTCCGTCTGAATACTTGCAGGGAGGGGCAAAGTCAGCTTGACCTGATTGCCAGTTAGCCTTGTAAGCTAAACTCGGCACCACATCCACCAAGACCTCAGTGTCCTCGGATCACCACCAGGTGGCGGACGTTTCATTATCCACGCCGCTCAAATTTGGTCACATCCCTGATGCTGAGTGAATCTCGTGAGTTATTTTGGCCTAAAATTGGACCGGCAAGAGCTAAGTCATTACTTTGAAACTATAACTGGGTTTCATTTCATTGCTTTTAGTATAGTTCCCTTGTTTTTAAGTACCATAGTGTGGGAGCTGAAATAACTTTGAAGGTTTTAAAAAAGAATAAACAACTCATGTTGCCATGACTTCACTCCTGGAAAGAAACAGATAAGAAGTTGAGCATTTAACACTTTCATCTTCATAAGAAAGTTCCTTCTGGGAGTCAGGTCTGGCTCTAGGAAAAACAGTGAAATAGGTTGTGAGTGTGTGTGTGTGTGTGTGTGTGTGTGTCTATACTGCTTGCCTTCTTTCTCTCTCTGTTCTCCATCTCCTGGCTCACTTCGTCCACACTCCTCTCCAATTTCAAATAATATCCTTATTAAATAGAACATTTCTCCCCCCCCCCCCCCGCCAATATTTGGTGCAGAACCTACCACAGATCATTGCTTTTCCTGTAACTTCTGTGTTTCCATAATACTTGGTGGGAGACTTAGCCTTTTCTGACCCTCACCCCTCACCCTGAAACCTGTTACCCCAGTGGACAGTCCAGGAGGTACTGGGACTCCAGCCAAGTTACCAGCTCTCCTGCTCTGCCAGTACACTGGTCACCATAGCCGAAGGCAGCTGCCTCAAAAGAAAGAGAAAGAAGGTGAGCCCAGGTGAGGGCAGGCAAGGCCAGGAGAGCAGTAATGAAAGAAAAAAAGAAAAGAGGTCATCTAAGAGATATTACATAACCTATATGGACACCCCACCTCCAAGTCAGATCTCACCATGGAGTGGGGCTTTAGCAGATTTCTGAGTCACAAAACGCACCAGAAACATCACCGGAAGCCATGGTAGCCTTGCGGGGGGCGGAGCAGTCTTTCACAGCTAGACCTTGGGCTGGGGCAGCATTTTGCTTGTTTGTTTCAATCAGTTGTGCTTCCCTCCAGCAGCGTGATGGCTTCCTCCCAGTCGGTGTGTCTCCCAGCCACCCCTCCAAACTCCCTCTGGTCCAGACAGGGATCACTTAGCCCTCCTGAGCCCACTGTGCCAGCCGTAAGAGCTCAGGAAATGCAGGCCAGCTGGCTTCGCGTGTGCAGAGAGCACGGGAGGTGGAGGGGGAAAGGCAGGAATGAAGGAGTCTTTGTATCTTTTCACAGGGGCCTGGGTACCCTCCCCATCATCTGTGTGTCTTCTCTGAGTCTTTCCTTTCCTTGGAGATGGGTTGAAAGACCTCTTACCAAACTGATGGTCTTCCCACTGATCTCAACAACGGTCTGCTTGTTCAGGGTTGACAAAGCACACCAACTGTCCACTAATTTACTCTCACTGGACCCCGGAGAAATATCTGCGTCAGTTCAGCTCTCGGTGACAAGCAGGCCGGCACGTTCATCTTTGTTATAGACATGTGGTCTTCAAAGCACCAGGGAACCTACCTTCCGTTCCCATAAGTCACCCAGCTAGAGCTCAGATCCCTGCTGTAGGAAGCCCAGCAAGGCTCTGCTTCCTGGCAGCTCCCATGCTCATTCCTATAGGCCTCTGCCCGGCCCACCCTTCTCCAACCACCCCTTTCTTCCTCCCATGCTTCTTTCTCTCTCTCCTCTCCGCTGGGCCCTTCTCCGACACTTCTCTTCCTCCCTTCATTGCCTCTGAAAACAACAACAAAACAAAACAACCCCAAAACAAAAACAGACCCCAAAAAAACGAGCACACTGAGGGAGGGGGGGAGCGTCCGTGAGAGTAGGAAGGGGCTCTGGGAAACGCCCGGGAGTAGCAGGCCAGGCCTAGTCCACAGCCTCCCCAGTAAGGCTCTGTCCTGGCCCAGTATTCCTCCTGGGAAATGAAGGGAAGAGAAAGGAACACTTTCATATGCCTGTCCCCTGAGTTTTCAGTTGGCAGCTTGAAACACGTATCCCTTCCTCCCTAAATCAGAGTCTCTGACCCAGTAGCTAAGAATGACCAAGTGCCGATTAGTGCTGTGGTCTACAACACTAATTAGAATAGACTATTTTGCACATCAAGTGGAAAAAGCTTTAAAATTTTGAAAAAGCTTTAAAATTTTGAAAAAAGATTTCTGTTATCACATAAATGAGAAAGTGATGGTTTGGCTTTAAAAAGGCCATTCAAGGGGCGCCTGGAGGGCTCTGTTGGAAGAGCACGTGACTCTTGATCTCAGGGTTTTGTGAGGTTGAGCCCCTTGTTGGGTGTAGAGATTACTAAAAAAAATAAGCTTAAGACAAGGCCATTTAAGTGATATGCTCTTTATTAGTGCAATATACATTTGTGTAGGCACCATTGGTAATGGGTCTTTTTACATCTTGAGGATTTCCTGTCAGGTGCACAATGGCAAACTTTAAAAAAAAATTCTGAACGCAGAGCTGTGACTCAGAATATTTTGAATGACTGGGCAAATGGGACCTCCTGCATCTGTTCTCATAGACACTTTTCTTCTCTACACCTGGTTTGTGTGATCCTGTCTTTATTCTATTTCAAGCCTCTTCCCTGGTTCTTTACGGTACCTTGTCCAGCAGCACCTCGATTTGCTTCATGCTCTGCAGGAAAGGGTCCTGAAGTGGCCACGCCAAGGAGTCCTTGGAGATTTATTCCTTAAATTAACAAATGATGAGGTAAGTTGTAAAACAACATCCCACATAAACTTGAGTTACATGCATCTGTGTCTCCCTGGTCTGTTTCTCTGAACGGAGAACCTCAAACCCGTGATTTCTCAGAGATAGGAAATCTGCTGAGATCTAGTCTAACCTCCTCACTCTACGGATAATGAAATACAGTTCAGAGACACTAAAAGGCTTTGCTGAAATCACTCGGCTAGCTAGGCGGCCGTGGATCTGTGACCCATGTCTCCTAACTTCAGTCCATCGCTTTCCACTGTACTGTGTAGAAGGGCCTGTTGAGTATGCATGTAAATGTGTGTATTTGCATATAAATATAAATATGCACCTACATACCCATCCATCCAAAATTAATATTGGAGGGTTTGTGTACATGCTTGTATTTCACACCTAATTTCATTCCTTAGAGATATTTAAAAATGTGAAAGGCAGTGATTTGTCTTGAATGTTTTTTAATTTTCATTTCTCTGGAGAAAAGGGCACTGAGTTCTGAAATCTCTGTAATGTTCTACAAAGAAAATATAACCCAGGCCAGAGGTTGCAGACTCAAATGCCTACAGGGCCAGATAGTGATATAAATGAGTGGCAATGAGTAGCATGTCATACCATACGGACTGTTGGGAGCTGGGCTCACGCGGAGCGCATATGCTTTTCTACAAGGAATGTTATCCAATTATTATTCAGGAGGGAGGGACTACAGTTGCCAGATCTTCTGATATTTTAAGAGATGATGGAAATCCAGAATTTTGTGTGAAAATTTCTTATTTAAAAAATATTGGGTGGGCTCATTAAAACTGGTCTGCAAGCTATACCTGCCATCAAATTCTGTCTATCAGTGATTCTCAACTGTGGGTAATAACACAGAGTTTATAAATTAGTCGCTTGTATGTATGTAATGCAAGCCCTCTGCTGTCACTTTTACTTGTGACAGTGTGCTTTCTTGGGCTGACAGTTGTTACATCCATGGGAATATAACTTTTGGAAGCTGGAAATTGTTTCTTTGAAAACATAGTGCATGGGAGAATAAACAATTGGTGGAAATACACAATGGTGGTAAAAGTTGAGAATCACTGGTCTAGGAGAGGCTGGGTGGCTCAGTTGGGTGTCCAACTTCGGCTCAGGTCATGATCTCACGGTTCGTGGGTTTGAGCCCCGCATCGGGCTCTATGCTGACAGCTAGCTCAGAGCCTGGAGCCTGCTTTGTATTCTGTGTCTCCCTCTCTCTCTCCGACTCTCCTCCACTCATGTTCTGTCTCTCTCTGTCTCAAAAATAAACTATATATATATATATATACATATATAAAAAAAGAGAATCACTGGTCTGGACACCGGGAAGTATGTTGGACAAAGTTCCTCACTGGATGTAGATAATTGAAATTAAAAGTAACTTAGAAAGAAAATATGCATTTTAATCATTTAACAATTTAAAAATACTTTTTTGGGGGAGGCGCCTAGGTGACTCGGTTAATTGTCCGACTCGATTTCAGCTCAGGTCACGCTCTTACAGTTCTGTGGGATTGAGTCCTGTGTCAGGCTCTGTGCTGACAGTGTGGAGCCTGCTTAGGATTCTCCCTCTCTCTCTGCCCTTCCCCCCCCAAATAAATACATAAACATTAAAAAAATACTTTTTCAACTTACATGACCCCTCTCTGCTATGTTGTTTTTTCACTTTCTCTTATTAAAACAGGACTATTGGGTTTTGGTTCTCAAGTCCATAGGGATATTTATCTTAAAACAAAAAAGATTTTAAAAAATGAATAAAAAGGGGCACCTGGGTGGCTCGGTCAGTTAAGCATCTGACTTCGGCTCAGGACATGATCTCACAGTTTGTGGGTTCGAGCCCCACGTCGGGCTCTGTGGTGACAGCTAGCTCAGAGCCTGGAGCCTGTCCTCAGATTCTGTATCTCCATCTCTCTCTCACCCTCCCCTTCTCACACTGTCTCTCTCTGAAAAATAAATTTAAAAACATTTTAAAAGTTTTTAAAAAATGAATAAAAAACCCCCAAAAAACAAATTAACGAACACATTAAGTAAATGATCAAGAAAATGCCTGCAAAGTACTCCCTTCTGAAATACAGGACTGTAAAAATATCAGCTGTTAACATTCCTGTTTCCAGATTCTTACCATGCATTTTTGTGTTTGTTTTTAAGAATAATTTCTTGGATTATTATGTTGCCTACCTGAGGGACCTGCCTGAATGCATCTCTTTGGTTCATGTTGTTGTTCTGAAGGAGGTAAGGTGGCCCTGGGTGCGCGCTGCCCTTTGGTTACAGTTGTATGTATAGGAAGTTGCTCATTCACCTAGGGGAACACAACACATGCATTCAGCTTGCTTCTAGTCTTAGGAATGGCTCAAACAGAGCCACTGACATCCTACCTGGACTTAAAGGAGTCCACTCAAGGATGAGTGCCAGTGCTTTGGTTCGAGCCCAGCCTCACTGACGGTCTGTTCTCTTCCATTGGAAGTTTACACAAAGTAAACAAGTGTTATAAGCAGAGAGCCTCAGGCCACAGCTTGGTTTTTTTTTTTTTTTGAGGTGCCATTTGAATCTGAATATTAAATTCAAATCATCATGTGTCAGTTTATAAGATCGTAAAGTGGTTCTAATCATGTAGCTTTAAGTATTGCTCCTGCAGTGCTATATTAGGTGCTCAATAAACATAAATGTCTAACAATTCTAGTTATTTTAGGTCAATAGGAAGAAACTCTATCAGAAGCCTAAAGTTAAGAGTTAATCAAGTTTCACAAGAGGTGAGGGTCTCTTTCTTATTAACGGTCTAATTCAACTCCCCACCTCCACTACTCTCAACCCTATTAAGTATAATACCTACCACAGGTTAGCACTCAGCAAATATTTGAGAAAAGGAAAGGAAGGGAAGCAAAGAAGAAGGAGGGGAAAGCGGGGTAAAGAAAGGGACATGGAGAGAGCCCAACATATTTGCTCTGCCGGCCCGGCTGACCGGTTTCTAGTTAAACGCTGTCTCCACCCTCATGAGGCTCCAGTCCACCCTAGTGCCTATTATTGAGCCACTCTGATGACTATTTGCAGGAGAACCTGAATGCATTCATTCAATTCAAATATAATTTATTGAGTGCCTACTTCTGTCCAGCACTGTGCTAACAAGAGTGGTGGGGAAGGAGAGAGTTGTTTGGAAAATCGGGTGGATTTAAAAGAATTATATGATATGCTCCCTGCTACAGAATTGTCTCCTTGGGCATGTCTCTGAACAAGTGGCCTATTCAATGAAGGACCATGACACTTCAGAGAAGAAAAATGCTCTGGGAATAAAAAACTCCCTACTCTGGTAGGACTGACTTTGGGGTTCTACAGCCAGAGCTGGAGGGACACTGAAGAGTGACTCTTCCTTTCTTTCATTCAGGGTGATGAAGAGATTAAGTCTGACATCTACACACTGTTTTTTCACATAGTCCAGCGCATCCCTGAATACCTGATACATCTGCAGGTAGGCGTGGCTGGGAAGCCACCAAAATGATTTTCAAGCTGAACTATTATTTTTGGCATCCAAATGAGAAACACCATCAAGGGTCAAGGAGGAATCATTGGTATTCTAAGGAGTAATTGAATGATTTAGATTGCTATGATCGCCCGATTCCTACCTGGTGGTATGAACTGAAATCTCAGTGTCTAAAAATTTTTGGCTCATGATGTCTGCCGTTGAAGTTCTATCTTCATTTACTAGCAATTGTCACCTCTGCTGATCCAGGATCTTTCTACAGCAGCTCCTGGCAGACTCTGAGTACCTATTCAGTCCCCTCCCCCCACCTTGTTCTACAGCCATCTTAATGTACCTATAAACCCCTACCCCATCCCTGGCATCTAAGAAGTATCTGTGTAACCTGTCCACTTAACTGCTATCCTGACTACTTGCTTTTGGCTTGAGTCCGAGGGTCTGCCTATATTGCTTATTCTTATGGCGCAGAAAAAGCATGAAGTTGATGAGCTGACTTCTGCAGATCATTTTCCCACAGGGCTTGCAGCACCTTGGAGGAAGGAGAGTTGAGAGAAAGGCTCACCAGCATCCCTACCAGCCCCTCTTATTTCTAACATCCACCTGTTGTGGTTTAATTGCTGACTGCTTTTCCTAAGTAATTCAGTTGAAAGCATCTTAGAAATGCTTGGGATTTATCTCAGGTAGATGTAGCCCAGTACCAACATTAAAAAGACTTCCAATTATATGTGGCTTTAGATTTTAAAATCTTCTCACAGGGGCGTATGGGTGGCTCAGTTGGTTGCGCATCCGACTTCAGCTCAGGTCATGATCTTGTGGTTTGTGAGTTGGAGCCCTGCGTCGGGCTCAGTGCTGACAGTTCAGAGCCTGGAGCCTGCTTTGTATTCTGTGTCTCTTTCTCTCTGCCCCTCCCATGCTCATGCTCTGTCTCTGTCTGTCTGTCAATAATAAACAGTAAAAAATTAAAAAAAAATCATTCTCACAATAAATTATCCTTTTTAATGTTTTCAATAATCCCATGAAATAGGCATCATTAACCATTGCTTAGATAAGGAAATGGAGAGCCAAAGAAATTAAGTAACACATATTATAGATGAAAAAAATCTAGGACTCAAACCCAGATCTTGCGAGCAGTGTGGTAAATAAGAGCTCTGATTCTACTGTCTGACGAGTTCAAATTTTGGCTCTGCTACTTGTTAGATGTGTGACCTAATGAAGATTACTTAACTTCACTGTGCCTTGATTTCCTTATTTGTTAAATGGAGATAGTAACTGCACCTATCTAATCTATCTGTGGTCAACATTAAATGAGAACATAAATATGTAAAGGGATTAGTTCTTGGCAATAGGAAGACTCAATACATGTTCGCTTTCCAGATCCAGCTAACATGTGTGTCCCACTACAACACAGTAGGCAGTAGGACAGGGACCACCAGACCACGCTTGATCATAAACACCCTGCCCTTGACGCCTGACATTCTCGCATTAGTCTGACTCATTTGGCTTATAAGGCATTGCGTCTAGACAGTAATTGTTAGAATGACTCCATTACCGCAAAAATCTAATGAGTAGATCCTTCAGATTTTTCAGATGGAATTACCCTACGTTACCATCCAACGAAACTAGGAGCAATGATGACTATGGTTCTCCCTTGGTGTGATGGCCAAAGAGAACATCAGTTTTAACCTTTCAGCTTAATTACATTAAGATTAACCTTTCAGCCAATTAGGTTGGCCACGTGTCCTGGTGTTATAAACGCTAACAAATGCGTTAAACAAATGGCTACCAAATGCTCACAACAAATGGAGGCAAAGTGCACAGGAGACGAAACGTTTCATTCTAATGATGCAATGCTGCTTCCTTTTTTCCCTCCATGCAGAACGTCCTGAAGTTCACGGAGCAGGAACACCCTGACTACTACCTACTTCTGGTGTGTGTTCAGCGCCTTCGAGTGTTTATCTCGCATTACACCCTGCTGTTTCAATGCAATGAGGATTTGCTTATTCAGAAACGGAAAAAGCTCAAGAAGTAAGTGTCTGATGGTGTCGCTCAGAGGGCTGATCAAAGGTTTCTAAGAACAAGAATACAGACTATGTGGGTACCTGTCTCAAGGAGCCACACTGTATGTGAAGTGGCTGAAATGCAGTGACAGGCAGTAGAAGAGGTGGGGAATGAGGGGGGCAGGCTGGCTGCAGGGAGGGAGGTCCCTATTACCTGGTGGAAATTACTTTAGAAAAGTAAACAGTTTTACTCTAATCCCTGCGCAGACCCCCTTGTCTCCTGTTACTAACCATCTTGAAAATTCTTGGTTCCCTAAGCTTGCCGGATTAAAAAATGCAGTTTAAAGACCAGAATGTGGTTTCTTTCATTAATTCAAGAAATATTTACTGAGCACTTATGGGGCAACAGGTGCTGCTCTGTGTACTGAATATACTGCAATGAACAAAACAGGCAAAAGTCTTTGCCACGTGGAACTTATTTTCTAGGGCTGGACAGCAAGTTAATAAATAAGTTAGATAGTGGTAAGTGTTTTTGGATACAAGGAAGACAAATAAGGGACAGGTGGTAGTTCAACAAATTTAATGCTTTTAAAAAGAAACAAAAAGGGCTGATATCTGGGCTTCCGAGGGAACAGAAGCAACCTATAGCAGAACTTTCTAATGACCTGGATTTCCTTCAACCTCATTCCAACCAATGAGGAGACCAGAATCACTGCTGTGGGTGTCTGAGACCCGAAAAAGATGCTGTCTCCTGGGCCAGGGCTCCTCTTATGGAGGGTATCTTCCTGTCCCACCCCTTTCCCCCGAACTTAATTCAGGCAACTAATCAGCACTCTGATTCTTGCCCAGCATTTAGCTTACACTGTTAGGTAAACAACCTTGTTGTAGAGGGCCGGGGAGAGAGAGAGAACTTAGATGAAGATGAACTTCATCTAAGGAATGTTGTCTCCTTATCTTTCTGGTCATAACCTGTGAGTTTCGAGCCAACTTCCCACCATACACCCTGAAAATTATTACTTCTATCCTCATAGGTCATCCATGGCGAAGCTGTACAAAGGCCTGGCCTCCCAGTGTGCAAACACTGTACAGGAGGCTTCCCCCACTGCAGGTCCTGAGGCTGTCCGAGACAGTGGGATCCACTCAGAAGAGATGCTGCAACCCTACCCTTCTGCGCCCAGCTCCGGCCCTGCTGTCACGTAAGCACCTGTTGCTATGGAAATGTTACTTGGCACTCCTGGGTGCCCAGTGGTCCGTGCGGGGTAGCAGGACAGCCTGAATGAGGAGTATGATCTACATGACTCTCCTCCCTCTTGCCCCATCAGGCCTATGTATGGTAGGCAAGCAGCTGACCCAAAACTCGGATCCCAGAGGAAGGCTACTGTTAAGGGACAGGCCTAGAGGCTGAAGGGTGCTCCTAACAACTGATCACACATAACCACCCTCCACCTGCAGCATGAGTCTCTTTGGGTTTGGACGGTGATTGGGTGGCAGAGTGTCGAAAGAAGACAGGAAGCATCTTATGGGCCTTTAGAAGGGTGGGAACCTACTTATGTTCTCGAAAGGTTTAGTAGAGAGAGAGAATCCCAGTCAGGGGTGAATGGAACTCTAGGCTCTGAAAAGAGAAATAGGCCTGAGGTGATGCAAAGAGAGTGTAGTTTAGCCCTCCCAATTCCCCGTGAAGCTTCTTCACAAAGGGACTTCATAAGCTCTTTTCTCCACTTCTGACAGCTCCTCTTAAAGCTTTTCTGGCCAGTGGATGGATTTGACAGCTTTTTAAAGTCTCTGCATACAATCCTCTAGCATACGAAGCCGAATTCTTATTGAGCCAACTTCTTGATGATTCTTACATTAAGGACTAGGCCATTTATAGATCTGGAATTCTTTATCTCTGAAGGATAAGGATAAAGTCAAGTTGGCTACTTTCGAAACCAGGATTTCTGGGAAGATAAGGGAAACCCAAACTCAAAATTCCACGGGCCCTGGGGTGGCTCAGTCGGTTGAGCACTGGACTTTGGCTCAGGTCATGATCTCAAGGCTTGTGAGTTCAAGCCCTGTGTTGGGCTGGCTGAGAGAGGGAGAGACAGAGAGAACACATAGGAGTGTGCAGGGCAGGGGCACAGAGAGAGGGAGAAGAGAGAATCCCAAGCAGGCTTTGTGCTATGAGTGCAGAACCCATGTTGGAGCTAAAACTCAGGAATCATGAGATCATGACCTGAGCTGAAATCGAGTCGGATGCTTAACTGACCTAGCCACCCAGGCGCCACCCACCTCAGCTTTTATAATGATATAGCTATCTTCTTTGAAGCGCAACAAATAGAGCCCCAAATGAAATCCCTAAAGATTATACCCAGACTGAAAAGATGGGGCCATTGCACTCTGTGTTGGGACAAGAGCTGGTAAAAAACTCAACAATTTTTGAGTTAGGTATTTTCACTTATCATTTCTTTTCACCTGTGAAAGCGTGAGACCTCATTTTCACCTTAAGGTCACCAGTATCCTCCTATACTCAGTATTTACATTTGTATTTCTAATGCATTTATTGTGGTAAAATTAATAAACCAGTAGATGAGGTTGGGTCAGTGTGTAGTCCTGCACTCGCATCTGCCTGGCAGTTACCTTCCAGAATGGGCAAATCACATCCAATCTGATGTGTATAACACCCTACTATCCTATGTAAATGATTCGTTACTCATGATTAAACAAAAAATCCTGCCATGAAATTGGGCATATTCAGAGCGACAGCCTTTCCATTTTGGTCATGTTTTTGTGACTGAAAATTTGAGATGACTATACAGCATGCTCTACAGCCACAAGGAATATTTTTTAACCGTCAAATATACACAAAAGTAAAGTGTACAGCGAACCCCATATACCATCATCCCAATTCAACAGTTTTTGAGTGTGCTCGCTTCGGCAGCACATATACAACAGTTGTCGAGTTGGTACCATATAGATTTCATCTAGAAACATACTTGTTCTTAAGTGTGAAGGCCCATGAGTTGAACGAAAGTTCTTTCCATTATTTTGTATCATACTGCCAGGGCGAAAGAGGGAGAGGAGGGAAAGGACACACCTTGGGGCTCTGGACACTTGGTGGGTCGCTAAGTGTCCAAAGGTGGAGTGATGAGCAGCCGGGATCACCAGCCACCTCTGCGCAGAGCCTTCTTGCTCGTACGGAAACTCCGGGCATCCGCTTTATAGACAGCATTTTCACCCTCCCACGCGGGGGCCAGGGCTCGCGGGGACTGCCAGGCTGGAGATGCGGGTGGAGCTTGGTAGGTGACACACGTAGACCCCCGGGAGGGCAGAGAGGAGAGGAACTGGCAGTTTGGGGCCTAGATGCTATCTGGCTCCCGTGTTACTCCCGGCTTCATGCTGCTTGCTGAGAGGCCCCAACTGACCCACCGTAAGCACACCTCTTTTTGTATTGTTTCCTTTTTAAAGACACTTGATGCCCCCAGTGAAGAAAAGCCAACAACAGCAAGGCCTGATGGAGAGCATGCAGCCCGGGAAGCCCAGCGAGTGGGAGATGGAGGGCAGAAAGCACGAGAGGCCCGAGAGCCTCCTGGCGCCGGCGCAGTTCTGTGCGGCCGAGCAGGACGTGAAGGCGCTGGCCGGGCCCCTGCAGGCCATCCCCGAGATGGACTTCGAGCCCTCGCCCGCCGAGCCGCTGGGCAACGTGGAGCGCTCCCTGCGCGCCCCGGCCGAGCTCCTGCCCGACGCCCGCGGCTTCGTGCCCGCGGGCTACGAGGAGTTCGAGTACGGCGGCGAGATCTTCGCGCTGCCCGCGCCCTACGACGAGGAGCCGTTCCAGGCCCCGGCCCTCTTCGAGAACTGCTCGCCCGCCTCTTCCGAGTCCAGCCTGGACATCTGCTTCCTGCGGCCCGTCAGCTTCGCCATGGAGGCCGAGCGGCCCGAGCACCCGCTGCAGCCGCTGCCCAAGAGCGCCACGTCGCCGGCGGGCAGCAGCGGCGCCTACAAGCTGGAGGCGGCGGCGCAGGCGCACGGCAAGGCCAAGCCGCTGAGCCGCTCGCTCAAGGAGTTCCCGCGCGCACCGCCCCCC
>NC_043703.1:134558397-134678685 GCF_006229205.1 Suricata suricatta | reverse complement strand
CCCAGGACCTTCTTCCCCCAACAGAGGTCCCAAAGCGAAAAGCAGACCTATTTGGAAGTAAGGAGGGTAAAGTAAAACCGAACCCAGACCCACAGCGCCGGCAGCCCCGGGCCTAGATCTCCAGGGAGCAGCCTGGGCTCCCGTAGCGTGGAGGGGAAAGCGGGCTGGCCAGAGGGGGAGCGGAGGCCGTCGAGGGAGAGCCCAGATCCGAGGTTTGCCCCTCACACGCCGCCGGAGGCGAGCGGTAGCGCCCGTTCTGCAGTGCCAGGGCACAGGGACCTGTCCTGCTTGTGTATGTATGACGGCAAAGAGCCAGCAGCAAAGACGGACTGTTAGACCTCCTTACACCGCTCCTACCCCCCTCCAAGAGTTAGAGGTGTTCTCTGCCTTGTTGCTTAAGCTGTCGCACTTGACAGTTGCACTTCACTTTCCAAGCCCTGCTCGCAAGTCCCAGGCTCGTGTCTCCCTCTGCCTGCCAGGCGCACCTTCTTGCTGAGGTGTTCAAAACCTTGAACGCGGTGTGCCAGCCCGCCCCCCACCTCCACACGCACTAGCCTTGTTCGCAGCTAGGGAGGAGGCAGGTCGCTCCATCTCCCTGTGGACTCCCTGCAAAGTCAGCGGCAAAGCGACGTTTATCTCTGCTTGCTTTCTTGTGCCCGGAAAAGGCTGTTAACACTGCTTTGCAGACTCCACTGGGACGGGGACAGCGCAGTAGTCAAGGAGGCATTGCCTCACAAGTACCTTCTTTGGCGTCCATGTCATTGCTTAGTCTTTTGAGGTCTAACCTTGCTGTCTGCAAGCCTTGGGCCATTTAAAGAGGTGTGTTAAATACTAATCCATGAAAGGTCTAGTAGTTCCTGAGCAAACACTGATTTCTCTGCATGTGATTGGAACAACACAACGCAGTTTCCGATTGAGCAGACAGTAGCAGGATAGCTTTGACCTCTGCCACCATCTTTCCTGTTCAACATCACTTTAGAAGTGGTGGTTAGAGTTACAGGGCAGCTCTGTATTGGGACATCTTGAAAATGATATAGTCCAGAACTAAGTTTACCTGCATTAAGTATCACTTGTATCAAGTTCTGGGGATCCTTTGCTTAGGCTAGAGGGGCATTTTCCAGGAACAAGGGTCCTACACACCACCTATTCCCATTTCCACGACAGTGGGGACAGAGTGAGGATCACTGACTCCTTTCATTCATTTATTTTTCAGCAGACACTAAGCACCTGCCTCCCACTGGGCTCTGTGCTAAGTGCTAAGGGTTCAGAAATGAATGGCACCGAATTTCTACCCTCCAGGACCACTGGCTTATTGCAGGGAGGAAACACAGACCCACAGAATTATAATAAACCATGGGAACACAGGGGAGGGGTATTTAAACCCTACTGGGGTGATGATGGTCAGAGAGGGCCTCCTGGATAAGTTGAATGTCTGAATTCAGTTTGGAAAGCTGCCTAGACGATGAGTGAGATAGGGAAATAGGAACAAGACTCGGGAATCTTTTTAAAAATAGCAGCATGATGCTTTTCCTCTTGGGTGCTGTGCCAGGTGGGAGTGGTGGACATCAGGCCAGAGGAACAGGAAGGGACTGGGCCCTGAAGAGCCTTGGAGCTTGTAGCCGGTCTGGACTCCAGGAATCCAAGTCTAACTGCTTCCTGCAGAGGGACCTTCCTGTGCTCAGCTAAAATTGCTGGGATCCCCCAGGGTCCCCAGATTTTTTTTTTCTGGCTCAACTCTGAGTGTTACAAAATTCTATTAGGCAAAATTTCTTAGGCAACTCAATCTTGTATGTGTCAAAATTTAAGAGCTCATTAACAAGGGAAGTCGATAGGAAATAATGCCACTTCAAAGTGACTTGGGAGGGGCACAGATTTGCATACAGAACCTTTGAACTAGTATAGTCTAAACTTATTGTTTTCCCACATGTTCGTAGAAGTAGTTTTTATCCCCCTACTTAATCTGTGAAAAAAATGGGAGTTCAGCAACTGACAGGGGGAAATAAACATTAATCAGAGATAACAAGTAATGTATCTGAGAAGCAAACAATGAGTAAAGCATTTGTGGCTGTTCCGCAGGCATACCAGATAATACTAACAATGTATCAGGGACTATTAGTCAGACATAGTTAACAGCAAGCTTCATCCCTTAACAGTGTCAAGTTAGTTCAGAAAGTGACACTAAGGAGATCTCAAATAGAGGTCAATAAAAAGAGGCCTTTTCTCTTTTGGTTATCAGTAAATTTTTCAAGCATGTGAGTTTCTCACACAGCGTTCACCTTATTATTTGCGTCTTTGGACAAAATTTTTCTTTCTAAAAAATCAGAGAGTGTGGGTCTTTGGGAATCCCAGAGAGAGAGGTAGAATGCAAAGTGCAGGTGGGCAGAGGCTGTGTGTGTGTGAGGGTCTATGTGTGTGCATGTGTCTATGTGTGGGGATGTATAAGTGTGCGGATGTGGGCACACATCTGTGTGTGTACATGTGTGTATGTGTGTGCATGTGAGTGTGAGTGTTTTTGAGGTGGAAGTGAGATGGGGTTTTCATTGCAAAAGATGAACCTTTCAAAAGCCCTGTCTTGAAAGGTGTCAGCTTTCCTGCTGAGATGGGTAAAGCCCTTACTGGTCCATCTCCTTCAACTCTGTGTATCTTCCACCCCTGCCCTGCAGAACCAGCCAAACCCGGTGTCTCTGAGTCAGGAAAGAAAGCAACGTGCTTTAGGGCAAAGAGCATCTGACTAGGTGTCAGGGGATCTGGGTTCTAGTTCCAGCTCTGCTGCCAAATAGCTCTGTGCTTTCAGACAATTCACTTGGCATCTCTGCCTCCAGTTTTCTCATCTATAAAAATAAGCCAATATATACCTTACTTAACTCACAGGGTTGTTGCAGGGTCAGGCCAAATAAGATAAAGTATGTGAGTATGCTTTGGTAAAGTCTGGAATGCTATACAAATGCAAGATATAATCAAGACCATGATTGCACAGAGAGATTTTCCTTAGACTTACTGTATGCAGTTCCTAAAGAGTCCCTAAAAGCCCAGTTTTCAAAGTGTGATCCTTGGGCTAGTAGTAAATGCATTCATTACCTGGGAACTTACTGTAGTTGCAGAATTCGAGCGGTTCCCCCAGACCTACTGAATAAGAGTCTGCATTCTAGCAAGATTCCTGGGTGACTCATGGAAACATTAAGTACAGGTGGGCAGGTGCATAACTCAAACCACTGATTTAAAAAAATCTAAGTGTGCGCAAGGATTACCTATACCTAACTCCAGAGTTTCTTATTCAGAAAGTCTGGGTTGGGGCTCAGGGATCTACATTTTATATTTTATTTACTTATTTAGAGAGAGAGATTTCTAAGCAGGGTCCGCAATCATTGTGCAGCCCTTGGCAGGGCTCAATCTTGTACTGTGAAATCATGACCTGACCGAAATCAGGAGTGGCGCTTGACCGCTTAACCCACTGAGCTGCCCAGGTGCCCCTGGGACCTGCATTGTTAATAGACAGTTTGAAAATGCCACAGTAAGCCATCAAGATGTTGCTCTCCGGAGTGTAGTTATGACTCTTGATAGAGTCACAGAGAACTTTAGGTCTGCTACTACAACCCAAAGTTAAGTTCTCAAAGTCAAACCCATGTTTCCTGAAAAAAAATCATCCCCAGGTTTCAGTTCACTGTCATCAAGCAGTCACATAGCCAATTCATGAAAGTTTTGGGGTGGTGTTTGCTTTGACTTCTTGGGTTCTCAATTCAAAGTTAAGCAGCTATTTTTGGTTGCTTTCATTTCAGTCACCCTCATAGTAAATATTTTGTTCATGTGGGACATTAAGTGCATATCTATTTTATTTAGCATATCTCACATTTATTTGTATTTAAAAAATTTTTTAATGTTTATTTTTGAGAGAAGGAGAGAGAGAGAGAGAGACAGACAGAGACAGGGAGACAGGGCATCAGCAGGGGAGGGGCAGAAGGAGAGGGAGACACAGAATCTGAAGCAGACTCCAGGCTCTGAGCGGTCAGCACAGAGCCCAATGCAGGGTCTGAACTCACAGACCACAAGATTATGACCTGAGCTGAAATCAGACGCTTAACAGACTGAGCCACCCAGGTGCCTCTAGCACATCTCACATTTAAAAGGAAACTGGAAAGTTCACAGTAGATAAGAGCCTTCTTTTTGATTTGTTTTTACTTTATACTCCAAATACCATGGATTAAGAATTCTAAAAACCATACTAAGGTGTATTTGCAGGTTGGAAATGTGTGGCGTGCACACACACACACACACACACACACACACACACTTGCATGTACATGCCCAAATATACATAGGTGCCACGTACTCCATAACAGATCTGACCTCTCAAAGCCTCCTTCCCTCATTTACGTCTAAAATGGAGAGTTAGAAACATGAGTTTAAAACAAACATTACAATCAAGAAACTGCCTTATTTTGTGGAAAGAGAAGCACACGCAGAGATGTGAGGGGGTCACTACTTGTTTTCCTGAAGGACAGGCTCAGAGCCAGAATAAGCAGTTATTCTCCGTAGTCTAGAAGCTTGCTAACTTCCTTTATGTCCTCATCTTTATTGTCATACCATAATCCTACTCTAAGACTGTTTGCCCTGATACATACAAGTTATTTCTGTACTCAGCAGAAAATTTTTCTCTTTTTAACTTCTGATTTCTTTTTTTTTTTTTAAGTTTATTTATTTGCTTAGAGTGAGAGAGAGTAGGCACACGTGTGCAAGCAGGAAAGGGGAAGGGGGAGCAGGAGAGAGAGAATCCCAAGCAGGCTCCATGCTCAGCAAAGAGCCTGACGGGGCTTGATCTTGAGACTGTGAGGTCATGACCTGAGCCTAAATCAAGAGTTAGACACTTAGCAGACTGAGCCACCCAGGTGCCCCTCAACTTCTGACTTCTTAATTAGCCTAGGTTCGCTTTAGTTGGAATAGGGTGCTTACCATTAGTGTTTGGGGGTGGGAGAGGAGAGTGACAAAGGTAAAAAAATTGTCCCAGTCAGGATAATCTTAGCTTTGGAAAAGAGTAAACAAACACTCCTCTTTTGTGTTTTCAGGAGATGCATTTAGAAGACACCACCAGATTCTGTCCAAAGGAAGAAAGAGAAAGCGAACAGACCTCTTTCAGCGATCAAAACCCCAGGCAAGACCAGAAAGGGGGCTTTCGCAGCTCCTTCCGCAAGCTCTTTAAAAAGAAGTGAGTAGCCCTTAGACAAGACAGCGTCGTAACTCCTTTCCCTTTGGGCTGAGTCTTGAGGTGTTAACAGTAATAAGTTTCAAGTAGCCTGGTGTCGCACAACTGCTCCCAGCTCAGTGCCTGCAGCCAGTAGCTGTGACTCCTGCCCGGGCAAGATGTTTCTCGTAATCTCCTAGAGGAAAAGCAAACTCAGCCCTGTCCTCTGCCTCTTCTATCTTCTAGCTCCACTTCCTTGTTCCCAAAGTCATGTGTCTGAGAAGAGTAAGCAGAGGAGGTCCCCTGGGTAATGAGCTGGTGACAATGAGATCCCCTTGAGACTGGGAGGCGTGGGGTCCGCTGTTGGAGTTGGGTGTGATGGGAGATTCCGCCCGAATCCCCCCACCTGTGAAAGGTTTTCCAAGGGATCTCGGCACTTCTGACTGTAGGCGTCTGTAGTTATCCTGGATGCTAGTACATGTTTATTGGGACTTTGGTTAGTGTTTTCCCTAGCAGAAGTGATGGAAGGAATTCGGCGTAGGCCCTAGTTAAAAAATCACTTCAGTGGAGTTTCCATACTCCAGAGGAGGCAAAAACAAGACATTTCCCTTCTGTGGTCCTTCCACGATTCTAAGTCCTTGTTGTATGAAATCACCTACCAGGCATTTTTGCCAGCACTTACCACCACTGTCTTACAGACTGGGAGGTGGTGGCCAGTCCCCAGCATGAGCTGTGAGGAAGAGAGATCTGAGCATTTAGCCTTTGACCTTAGAGGGATTCTCTGGTCCAGCCATCGTCTGCCTGAGGGACTCCGGTCTCTATCTCCACGGGGTCTCGGGCCACCCCCCTCCCTTAGGGAGATTTTACCTTTACTTAGTTTCTCTCGGTACAGGTGGTTCTTGCAGTTAGTTTTAAACAGTTAGTGGATGGGAAAGTATATTGCTGCCTTTGGAGAGTTGCTGATAAATGAGGAAGTACAGGGAAATCCCTTTCTCCTTGAGGGTGGAAGTTATGGCTGATTTAGGCAGTGGTCTGGATGGAAGAGTTGAGGACAGGCCTGGAGTGAGGACTTGTTTTGATGGTTTGTCTAATTTTTCTTCAGTGGGGAGGGCGGTACTGAGATCAGTGGGTCTCTGGCTGAGGATCCCTGCCTCTTACTCCTGGAAGAATGGGAAAGAGGAAGAGAGCAACAGTCTTGCAGTTAGACACAGCTAATTTCTGCTGAGGGTCCCTGGTGCATGCCTGTTGCCAGCTCCGCCTTATGCCGAGGGGAGGAGTTAAGACTTGTATCCCTGTCTCTCGGTTCATAGGCTTAGATTTTTCTTGGCCCACTGCCTGTTTCTGTCATGTTTGGCCAGGGTGGAGAGACCTGGAAGGAGACAGCCCTCCATCCTGACCTTGGGATTTAGGCCCCTAAATCCTTATAAGGACTCCTAAAACAGGCACTGCTTGAGCCTTTTTTTTTTTTAAACCACAGTATTCCCCAAACAACCAGCCACTTTTTGCCACTGCCATTTAGAATGAGTGGGTACTGTCTGTTGGAAAGCAATGAGCCATGGATTCGCCAGGGGTTCCTCTGCAAACTTCCATTTTTCAGAGAGAGGTTAGAAAATGCTCTGCCAGTACTTGCGGCAGAGGGAGCAGACTTGTCCTCCGTGTATCCCAGGGGCCGAGCTAGGAGAACTGGGGGACAGGTGCCTGGATCTGGAGCTGGCTGTCTCGTGAGGGTGCGGGTTCTCCTGAGTAGAAGGTAGATGGCCCTCCTCAGGGATGCTAACGGAAGGGATTCCGACACCAGTGGGAGATTGCCCAAGATTCGCCCCTGAGTCCTTCCTAGTGCTGAGATTTGCTTTGTTGGCTTTGTTTTAGATCAATCTGAGTAATCACACCTTTTTAACACCTGGAACAAGAAATTAATATGGCGTTGGGACCTATAATTTTAAAGACTCACCATGTGGAAGACCTGATTTATCTTCCTGTAGCCCCCCACCTCCCTTTGCACAATGCTGAGGACTAGCTGTGGACTCTCCAAATTCATGTTGGTCAATTGCTTTCTGTCTTCTTGTATTTTTGGGGGATCCTTCTTAGAGGGTTAAGCGGATCCCATTAGTCTTCTCATCCTTCCTCATAGATAGTCTCTCCTGCATCAGTCACAATGCTGCCACCAACCTTGCTGCTGCCTTTGTACTTACAATCCGAAATGTCACCTGAATGGAAGTAAAAGGGGGCACCACACAGATGGCTCTTCCCTCCGGCAGGCTTTCCTGGCTTTGAGCATCTGGGGTAGGACTGTGAGCACCACCAGGTGATACTTGCTTATCGCCTGTGTCCCCGGTGCCCCACTGGGCACTTTGGGACTCTGCACAGGATAGAGAAGCAGCTTGAGTACCTTCTCCTGAGTGTCCTCCAGGAAGAACTGTGGGGAAGCTTGCTCCGTTATGCTAAGGTGGAGAGGAAGGGCAAGAAGGTCCCGGTGTAGCACAGAAATTCAGACGAGAACACACCATTCTTCTCAGGAGTTAAGCATTCCTTCTTGTATGCACATACTGTGTGAGACGCTTGTGTAGGAGTCGCCAATGACACAGTCCCAGCTGCTATAGAGGAGCTTGCACTCTGGAGTCAGGCGTGTGGACAGGTCCAGGGAGGAACCAGAAAGAGACATTTAGCTCATTCTCCTCCCATGTGTTGGGAGGTCAGGCTCGCAGCAAGCCCTGGGACTGTGAGAAGTGGTTAATCCTGGGTCCTTGGAACCAGGCCAGAACCTGGCCTCAGAGGTCCAGACTGGACTGGTGCCCAAAAAGCCGCCCGTGTCACGTCTGGGGCTCGCTGCCTGCCTCCCCCACAGCCCTTTGGAGGCTCATTCCTGTCTACACTGACACACTTTTTGTATCCATAGGGGCTTGTTTGGCTGGTGGCCCCACACACCCAGAATGCTGCTTCGGGATGAAGCTAGGCATGGAGCCAGATGCAACAGAAAGCCTGAGAAAGGGTTCTCTTCCCTCTGAGGCTGGGAGGGCCGAATGAATGCTCACAGCCACAAGGATTCAGAAGGGAGAGTCAAGTTGACATCATTAAAAAAAATCTTGAAAAATGCCCAAGATATTTGGGGGAAAGAATGATGCTCTGATTGTTTCTATCTCAGGCACATTTGTCCTGGGTAGATACCAGGTCACATGTCCCTGAAAGCTGCCCATAATTGATCAGCATAAAGACTACACAGCTAAAGCTTGAAAATGTTAAGTGACTCTAAAATTTTTAAATGAAGATCCTTAGAAGCCAGGAACAGACCTAATGTGATAGGCTGATACTGCACTGAATCCTTATTTCCCTGCCTTTGATCAGGGAGGAAGGCAAACTGTCCCATTCTAGAAGGCTGTTCACGGGGGCTGGCAAAGACTTCTCTCTAGACTATTCTGAAGTGGAAGTAAATGCTACTTTATATATAAATCTTTCACTTACTTTAATAGGTATTCTTGGTTGGGGGTGTGGCATGGAGGAAGCGGATTATATAAAACAGTTTAGGGGTAGGGAGTGTAGGTGCTCTTTTTAGCTTCAAATTTGGGACAGTAGAAGAAAAAGAATATGGCTTCCAAGTGATTAATTATCCTTCCTTACCCATTCTCTTCCTCTTTAACACTTTATAACTTACATACCTTAGAGTGTCTCCTTCCTAGTCATCACCTTCCCTACACCAATCCCATCAAAATCTATTAGTCACACACACACACACAGATTACTTCTACAGTGTCCCATTTAACTGAATGTCAGTGAATCCTCTTGGTGTCCTATCAGTTGATTTTGTATATGCCCAGCCTGGGTGGTGGAACACGCCATGTCCTAGAAAGCAGGACTACTAAAGAATTAATTGATAATTTTACCCTCACCACCTTCTTTACCTCCTCAAAGCCTATCTCAAGTCCTTCTCCTATTCTTACCTACTGTGAAGTTCTCTCTGATTTCCCATTTCATTTCCCTACATAACTTCAAAATTGAAGGAGGTGATTAAAGGCATAACATTTTAGATACTTAAAACCTCATTACAAATTTTTCTTAATAGGTCATTTGAAGTCAATCACTAAGTTAAGTACTAGGTTCTGTCCAGCACAAAAGAAGTACAAGAAATAGTTGTAGCCCATTAGGAGCTTATAGTTCAAACGTAAGGGTAACCTAGCTGAAGGTTTAGTACCTAGAGCACAGTAAACACTCACCAGACATGTAGTAAACGAATGCTCATTTTGTTACCCTGTTGATCACGGGGCTGACTGGTTTGGCCGACAGGACGGTGTTCCTTTGCTCCTTTCCTTTTCCATGTGCTCCTGAAGCTTTCACGGCGAACAGTCTTTCCAATCAGAAAACCAGCCCTTCTTAGGTCAGAGGGTTCCAAGGCACTGGATTCTACCCCCCCGCTCCTGTTCCCAGCTCCAGACAAACTTTCAAGGCTTATTTACAGCAAATCTATACTTGTATAATGTACCCAGCGTGTTATTTCCTTTGTCTCTGTGGACTGAGTGGAAGGGAACTTAGCTACAGGTTGTTCTCTTCCATCCAACACTTGGATGGCTCCATGTCTGAATGTCCTGGCAGCCAGTGTCCCCTCATCCAGCATGTGTGTGCCTGCCTGTCCCTCTAGTGTCTGCTCAGATCTGCCCTGCGTTCAACCAGAACAGCCCCAGGAGCTCAAAAGCCATTTCTCGTTTATAGATAAAGGGAATAAAAGTAAATACCCTGGCCCCTCTCCTAGATTTTGTAGGTTATTGCCCAGTAATTTAGGAATACATTATGTCAAAGCCTCATAGCCATACATTTGGAAGAGTCCAAGTGGCCACACACCATCTAAGCATGTAAAGAGATCAGCTAAAATGATCTTTACAAGGATAAAAACAAGCTTATAGTTCTGGCTACAGTAGAATGGTGGACTTTGAAAAGGGTTAGCAAGTTAGCCATTAGTTAATTCATAGCTGATATCGAGAAATGCACACACCTAGAGACATAGAGAAGGCGGTTTGTTAGCAGAGTGGTTAAAAAAAGAAAATACTGAGCTGAGTTTGTGGACTTTGAAAACTAGACAGGGCGATTTTGGCATTTGTTTCAGAAATGGGAACGCAACTGGTGAAGATTTCTGTGGTCCTTGGGGCTGGTGGTGACATCAAAGCTTTCCCATTGCCAGGTAAACACTGAACAGTTGCATGTTGGAAGCATCGAAGTGTGACATGCTGGGTTTTGGAGAGACCAGATGTAGCTAAGAGGGGAAATGTGAGGTCAAGATTTTGACTAATGACTTTCTGATGAGAAACTGTCATGTCGGGGAACATTCAGAGGAAACACCAGCCGGATTCAAATCTTGCTTCCTACCTCCCACCCCTGAAACGAGGCGTTCCTAGCCTTCTGGATAAAGAATGATATGGGGAAGGAATAAAATGGTCAAAAGATATATGTTCCTAACATTTTGGGCACAACTGTACTAATCAGGGATGATTTGAACTGGAAATAGGTGGGAGTTCTGAGTCCAGAGAAGGTGTGGAGTTTTGGGGGCAGGCATGTGGAGGCTGTTTCCAGGGGGCTTCTGAAAAGGAAAAGGACTTTCACCCCAGCCAGATGTAATTTTATCTGATGAGTACCCAGATGGACTGGTGTTGAGAGAATAAATAGTTTTCCCTCCATGCCCTGGGATGTAGTGGGATGGTGCTTCTTCCTGACCGGAAGTGGGCAGCTCTGGCTTCATCTGTGATGCCAGGTATGAGGGCGAAGAGTAAAAAAAAAATCCAGTCAGTCATCAGATTTCTAGACATCAGGATTTTAGTCTTTGTGTGGATCCAACTGCTTTCTTTGAATAATGTAAATGGATGTTTGAATTCTGCCCAATTAATTCGTAACTGACAGAGTCATAATGAACTTATCTAATAACAATAGTGAGGACTTGTAGCATACCTATGATAGTGAAAGAACTTATCTTTCTTTTGTGGATAGTGGAAGCATGCCTGATTCTGCCTCAGCATATGGAGAACTTGTTCAGTTGTATAGGAGCTTTGGACAAAGAACTTCATGTCTAACGTCACTTCCATACATCCTGCAAGAGGTCTTTTGATACCGGTTCTCAGTCAGTGGGCTAGTTTTACCCATTCTAGCTCTGAGGTTAAGTTAGCCAAAGGGCCCCAGACTAGCCTTTCAGAGGTTATTTCCAGAAAGCCTCCTCCCTCCAGGGACTTCTGACCTGAACAAACTGGAGAAGGTGCAGAGCTGGGATGGAGTACCCAACTGGCTTAACCAAGATAAAGGAAGAATGCACCTCGACTGGGGACTCTATTGGACTGATTTGGGTTGTGACTATTAATTGGGCTTGGTCTCCTTTGTGGTGGTTGAGATTATAGAATCTCCTCAATCTGACTACTGTACTAATTTCTGCATCTACCAAATGTAGCATATGTGTGTGGTTGGCTTCAATAAATCTTTCATTTAAAAATGAAAACAAGCAACAGTAAGAGTTTGTAATGTAATGCCCAAATTGAATGATGGCCCTTGTTAGATAACCTTGGTTGAGAACAATGAATTCCATCCATTTTAATTTAAGGGCCTTGGTAATATGTGGAGTAGTTACTTCACTGAATCAAAAATAGGATTTCCTAAATTTTTCTGAGCCTTTATTTCCCTCTTACAGTGTTTTCACACAGTATCTTACACTGACCTACACAGTTGTCACAATTGTCTCCATAAAGCATTGGAAAGAAATTCTCTTTATATTCTTTGCAAATTTTAGTTACACCTGTCCTGAGTCATGAAATTCAGGGGAAGTTAAAATTATTCCAGATCTAAGAGGCAACTGTTTTACAAATGCGAAACAATTTGGATAGATAAAATATCTGAAAACAATTAAAACCAAATCAACCTGTACTTTATCTGTGTGCTGAGATTTTAGGTCCAGTGGATCAGAATACAGGGAAAAAACTAATGAGAATCCCTCAATGGATCCTTCACCCACCAAACAAGATTTCTTCAGAAACCGACTTGCTCTTGCAAATGACCTTGACCAAGGAACAGCTGTGTAAAACATACTTAAAGTTGTATTGTCAAGTGGTAAGATGAGGGTAAAAAGCTTGTATATATCTGTGTAGGAATATATATATATACATATATATACTGATGTATAAGTCCCTGAGGAAAACGAATATAAATACTTACATATGAAACTAAATCAACATACAAGACATTGAAGAGATGAAGATTAGTTTGTGGTTGAGAGCTGGCTTTTTGAACTTCAGCACTTGGGAAAAGGGAAATGAAGACTTTTCACAGCATTATAGAAACAATAAATTTGGAGGAAAATAAATGTTTGTAAGAACAAAAACTTCCAACTCGAAGTCATTCCCCCCAGTATAAAATTGAGCGTGTACCATGGATGTGAACTCTGTGCTTCCTGGGCATTTACCTTATTAATTCATCCCAGTGCTCCTAGGCTAATGCGCCATGTTAGGGGCCAGTTCTGTCTTGCCATATGTCTTCCAAAAACCCCGAAGCAATATCTAACATCCCTGAAGGCAAAGGATCAGTTAAGAGTTGTATTTTACATGTTGCCAATCTGAGTTGTCGAGAATTTGTGCTTAAACCATGATATGGAAGGTTCAAAGCTTATAGACACACTGATCTCTAAACAGGAGGAGAACCAGAAGAGTAGGACTTCTCTCTCTGTGGTAACGAGAAAGGGTGCAGGGAACAGTGATCTCTCTCGAGACTGGGAGGCCAAAGAAACATTTTCCCTTGTGTGGGTTGTGCTGCAGATGAGAATAGTCCGGAGTCTATGTGTCGTTGAGTTCTCAGGATCCAGAGAGCCCTTAGTGATCCTGAGTGTCACACACACTCATGAACAGACGGGTTTGGGGGAGAAACACTTACTAAGCTATATCCTCTTTTTAAAGACTTTCTGCAGTCTGGAAAGAAGGTGGCAACCACATCCGTGCTTTAATGGCTCATGCACAGCAGTTGCTACAAAACACCGGGTCAGAATGGAAGCTTAGGGCTGGTGAGACCGTGTTCTGTTTTCCAGAAGTAAGCTGCAAAACAAACCTCCCAAAAAACAAAACAAAACAAAACAAAACAAAACAAAAAAACCCCAGAGTCCTTAATAGCTCAGCCAGAGGAATCATTGCAATGAGGCTTGCCTGGCTACAGAGTAATGCAATGTGCTGTTTCCCCATGGATATGTCCGGGATGGTCTGCAGCCTTGACCTGCCCCTAACACAAGAATAATAGAAAAATGTTAGGTTTAAACAAGTTGTCTCTCTTCCCAGGCAGTCATCTGTAATGAATTAGAGGCATTTGGTTACCGTCCATTCAGAATATTGGCACTCAAACCAACTTCTGTAGAAACTCTTCCTCTAGGAATGCGCTGCTTGATAAAATTGGGGAAGTTTTGCTTGTGTTACACCTTTTCTACAAGTCTGATGGTTAATTAGGAACTCATCAGCCTTTAAACAGTAGGTGGTCTGGAATGCCTACAGGATTGCTGTCAAGTTTTGGGAGTTTCCAGTATTTAAGTTTAAGCCAAGCTTTTCTTTTCCTGAAATTAATGAACTCCTTTGAAGTTCAAACTCTCTCTATTTAGTAGGCCAAAGAAGGTTTGGGGGCAGTGTCTGAAAGCACAATGCAGAACTGACTGGATATGGAAAGTGATGGTCTTTTAAGTAAAATGTAAAAACAATAAACTTTCTTTCCTCTTTGTAATGTATATCATAAAAATGACCAATTACTTGGGAAGGTCTCAAAAACATCACACACCTCCCAGATTTTCATTTTGATAACATCCTTCGAAAAAATCTTGATATTACGTTTGTAGCATGACTCAGTTTTGTTATACTTTATGAAACTAGTGTGTAAAACAGGTAATAATTAGTGCTGCCTTACTCCCAGGGTCTCCTTCACCTTGTATCTGGATTTTTCCAGTAGCTTTCTAGCCCCCATCAGTCCTGTACACCTCTAACGCATTCATATTCCCAAAAGCTGCTTTGTGTGAACCTCTCTGAATGTTCTTATTTGTCTATAAATTCCAAACTCCTTGACTTGACATTCAAGGCTGGCTGTCTGTCCAGCATGGGGTCAAGTCTTCTCTTTGGCTGCTGTCTCCAACCTTGCTGGTCTGCTGGACTCCCGGCCCTCAGCCAAGCTGGGCTTCTTCTGCCCACTGGTGAGCCGTGGCCCCTTGCATTGTGTCCCCCCTGCCAGTCTCCCAGTATAAGTCCCTCGTCTTTCTGTGGTCTCTGGTACCGTAACTTGTCTATCTTCTGATGTATTTGTCTTGTCTTCCCAACAAGAATGTTGAGTCCCCTTGAGGGCAGGAACTATGAAATATCTTTTAAAATTCCTTCTCACCTCTAGAACAGTACACATTCAGCTGCAGAGAATAATCTCTGCTCATCATTTGACAAAGAACTTCAGGGTTGTCCCTTTACCTTCCTACCTTTCTTTCTTTTTATTTTTTTCAAAGAAAAATATCAATCACAAATGAAATAAAACACAGTTGTCTTCTGGAGCAGTAAAAGACACCAGTGTCCTTTTCACAGCATTTAGTATTCGTGGACATCTTTCCACTGGAAAAAAAAAAAGGAAGGAAGGAAGGAAGGAAGAAAAAGAAAGTAAAAAGAAAGAAAAAAGAAAGAAAGTTGGCTACTCTTTTCTGTGTTGTCCTGGCTCACTTCATAATCTTCCTACATAGTACTGTAAGTTGACAGCAGAGATAGGATCTTTAATGATGTTTCTTAATGACATATAATGTAATGTTGCATTAAAGATGAAGTCAGGGTGGGAAAGAAAGAAGTGTGCAGTTCCTCCATCTGTGAGCTCCGGTCCCATGGAGAAGTACAGCTCACATAAGAGACCACAACTGTCTTCTGGAAGTGTCCGGCTCCCTAAGCAGAAAGAAGTACCTCACCAAAAGGTGAGACGGGTATTTCTGCACAGGCTGGGAGGGCCAGCAGGGCCCTTCTGTAGCCGGTGTGGTCTGTGTACAAGCCCAAGCAAGGACTCGCTCTGCTTTACTGACTCTAAGGTTGGGAGCTTGGGGAGCCAGGAGTGTGTGCGCCAGTGCTCCAAGGCTCTCTCTTTCACCCTGTGACAAATAGTTGAAACCCATCTGGGACTTGCCATTAGAAGGTTGCTCGCTCGCTCAGGGAAAACCATTTGAATAGTACTTTCTGTAGCACCTCATGTCTCATTTACTTACCTTCTTCAAGTCTTTACTAACACATTATTTTCTCTGGGGGGGAACTTGTAAAAATTCAGATTCCTGGGGACTAGTTCAGTGCCACTTCATTAGAATAAATTTGGGAGTGGGGCCCAGGTATCTGCATTTTAAATGCACACAGGTGATTCTTTGGCTCACTGAAATTGTATAGCCCTTACCTCTTAGACCAATGAAGTGGATGCTCTAGTATGTAATCAGCACTCAGGTTCTATGCATAGATGGAAGTTCAGGACAGAATAGAGAATTGATTATACTTACCTTGAGATACAGAAAGCTGGTAGAGTAGAGTGAATCTTTCTGAAATTTTCTTAAATTCATCTGTGACCTTTCCTATCACATACAGTAAAATTTTGATTAAAATGTACATATATAGAGGATTAGTATTCTTTATAATAAATTGGTAAAATTGATTGTATGTTCCAGATAATCACATGTACTTAGAAAAATGATAAAATGAATGTCTTATGTTAAGTTGTATATAAAATTAGATAACAGTTTTCAGACTAAACTTTCTCTTGAAATATCGCCATTAATAATTTTCTTCCTGAGCTTAAAACAGTAATGCTTTTGGGACACTTTGGATTCTCATATCCTGAAAGTTGGTTTAACTTAAAGATGTGAGTGTAGTGTTCTCAGCATCCGGGCATCTTGGTGTTTATGGAATAGAGGCCAGTGAGTCTCATGTAGTGGGAAGAGGGTGAGGGAAAAAGAAGAGGAGATCCACGTTTTCAAAAACAGAAATGAGTTTAATAAAGAAGCTTGAGAAAATTGATGGAAACCTATATACTTTAAGGGGAAAAATAGAAATTGATGTGTGCCACTAGACCTTAGTTTTAAACATATGTTTAGGATTATAGGATATGATTTAGTCAGTGCTGAAGATGTTGTTTTTGGAGGCTGTCAGACATGCACAAGAGTCAAGATTTTTCTACCCAAATAACTTGTTTTCAAAGAGCTTATGCGTGATCTTGGTAAATCATCTAAACTTATTTCTTATTTATAAAATAGATTTCCCCCCTCCTTCCCTCATTCCCTTCAGAGGTAGTAGTATTAAATGCTCTTGATTCTTAGCAGGAAAGCGGAGCGTGCTGTGTTCTCTCCACATGTGTGTAACGCTCTTCATCTGAAGACAGCAGGGTCTGCTGTAAAGGACTGTTGCTCAATACTGTGTTTCTCTCTAAGTGAGTTGTCTCCGTGTAGCACTAGGTCACATCCCCTGTCCTCGTTAGCATATTTTCCAGTGAGGGCAAACCCTTTAGCATACAGTCATGCTCTTATTTCTCCCAGCTGTTAAGCAAAAGTTATCTTGACTGTTCCAGTTATGCTGCGCATCTCTGCCTCCCTTTATAGTAAAACTTGGAGGAGGAAGCTGCTCCAATTCTCGCCTCTTATTAAGCTCCCTGGGCTCACACCTCTCCCCTGCACCGGTCATGTCCAGATCATCACTGACTTTCACCTTGCTAAATGAGTGCTTCACTCTCCCTATCAGATAGTATTTGACATGCTTATCACCTCTTCCTTCTGAAATAACTTACTAGGCTTCAAGGGCACAGCATCCTCCTGGCTCCTGTTCCTCCGTCCTGTTAGAGTGTCCAGGGCTCTCCTTAGATCTCTTTTTTGTCCAGTCTGTGCTTCTTTGATGGTCATATCCAGTTGGCTAGCTTTAAAATATGATCTCTATGGAAGTGACTCCCAGTTTTATATCCTTGGCCCAGACTCCCAGATTTCAGACTCACGTCTCCCACTGCCTCCCGGCACCCCTCAGATGTCTGACATACTTAACTGAATTTCTCGTGTCCTAGCCTCTGCTTCAGCTCTGCTGTTCCCACCTCAGCTAATGGTAACTTTGTCCTCCTAGTTGCTCAGGCAAAACACCTTAAAGTCATCCTTGACCATTCTATTTCTTAAACCCCACCTTCAGGCTCTCAGAAAACTGGCTGTCTTCCAAACCTATCCAGACTCTGACCAACTTCCCACCACCTCCACTGCTATCACCTTGACCAAGCTGCCTTCCACTGGGCTAGTTTTGTTTGTTTTGTTCATTGCTGTATCCCTGACATCAGAAGTGTACCTGGAACAGTAAATATTTTTCAATAGTCAGATGAGCCCTATCAAATATTTATAATACAGTCACTCAAAACCAATTTAAGTGATAGTAAACATCAAAGGAATCTGGATATTAAAGAATCAGGTTATGGGGACTTTAGGCTTAAATCTGTTTCTTAAAAGATACCTAAAAGCAGGCAGACTTTGAAAACATATCTCTTATAGTTTTAGTTACCTTAAGCACCTATTCTGTGAAAGGCATTGGGTTTTACACAGATCAACTTTAAACCTCACAGTAGTCCCCAGTAGATCTGTTAACTTCATGTGTTGATGATGAGGAACAGAGGCTCAGATTATTTAAGTAACTTCTCCAAAGTTATACATCTAGTAAGTAATGGAACCAGAATGTGAACACAGAGGCGTGGTTCTAAAGCAACTGCTTAATGTACTTCACCACAGTCATTCTTTTTTTGAGGAGTCATGAAGGGGAGAGAAACTAGCTTCTAAAAAAGGACTGTGTGGTGGGTTTTTTTTTTTTTTGCCTCTAATGAGAATCAAGAGTCTTAATTTGTGCATAAGATTTTAAAAATGTTTATTTTTGAGAGAGAGAGAGAGAGAGAGAGAGAGAGCGCGAGCACACATGCAAGCAGGGGAAGGGCAGGGAGAGGGAGACAGGAGGAGCTGAAGTGGGTTCTGTGCTGACAGCAGAGAGCCCAGTGTGGGGCTTGAACTCACGAACTGTGAGATCATGACTTGAGCTGAAGGTGGACACTCAACCGACTGAGCCACCCAGGTGCCCTGTGTAAGATGTTTTGGAATTCTACTCTGTCAGAGCTTTCCTTGCCTCTGGAAGTCATGTATGTCTTTAGCCCCATTGTGGGCTGTGCCCTAGAGACTTAAGTACCCTGAATCTATGATGAATTAACAATGACTAAAATAAGTAAGAACGCAGACCACCTGGTCAAAATTCAAAAGTGACATTTCAAGAGCAAATTCAGAACCAGGTTGACTAACATCAGCATTAATGTTATGACTAATATCAACATTAATGTTATTTTCCTAAGTGTTTCTTTAAAGCAGTGGGGGAACTGCAAATACATCTTAGTGGTTCCTAAAAGCAGCCCTCCAAATGCCAGGAGTCAGAGTTGAGCCAATTGTCTCAGTCACTAACGGCCACGTGACGTTGGCTAAATCCTCTCACTGCTCCAGGCCTCACCTGCCTCAAGTTTTAAATAAGGGTATTAGATCTCTAAGTATTATCATCACTTTTTAAAAAAAGTTTGTTTTGGGGGCGCCTGGGTAGCACAGTCTGTTGGGCTCTGACCTCAGCTCAGGTCATGATCTCATGGTTCGTGAGTTTGAGCCCCGTGTTGGGCTGTGTGCTGACAGCGCAGAGCCTAGAGCCTGGCTTTGGATTCTGTGTCTCCCTCTCTCTCTTCCCCTCCCCTGCTCACTTGCTCGTGTGTGTGCGCCCGCTCTCTCTCTTTCTCTCTCTCAAAAATAAACATTAAAATATTTTATTTTTAAGAGAGAGAGACAGAATCCCAAGCAGGCTCTGCACTGTCAGCACAGAGTCCAATGTGGGTCTCCAACCAACTCATGAACCATGAGATCATGACCTGAGCTGAAGTCAGAGGCTTAACTGAGCCACCAGGGGCCCCAAACCGTATTTTTTTTTTATGCCAAGCCTAGAAAGAGTTGCTAAATGCCAGGCTGCCACATTCCAACAGGGCTCAGTAAAACTTGCCTGTCAAGGAATTGTGAGATCTTAAAACTGATGGACTACAAATGCCTCCCTCAGCCCTTTGAAAAACTTCATCCAGGTGATACTGAAGGTCACTAATGTTCATCCCAAGGGCCTCCCACTCATTACAGTCAGAGGGATTGATACAGAAGGAAATACTGAACTTTTTATATAGAGCATGATACAGGAAAAAGTGTCTCCAAAGCATGACCATGATAAAGAACACACTTTGCATGTGCGAAGCACAAAGTGAGCATCATGACTGATACTGAAGAGTGCTTTTTAAAATACAAAAAGAATACACTTGTGGACTAGGTAAGGCATTTTTATTATTTTTCAGTTTATCTTAGTAATGCCAGAAAAATAACAGCCATTATTTTCACTTTAAATGCAAACCGAATACTGCTGCACGCAGAGTACAAAGATTACCTACGAACATGGTCAGGTACAAAGGCCATATTAGATGTATATAGACCGCACTTTGTTTTTACATCAACGTATGACCGACAGAGCAATTTTTTTGACAATTATTTTAGCAAATACCGTGCTACTAGACAAAGGCAAATACACACACATATATTCATATGTATATATATACATATATATATATACACGAACACGTTTCAACTAAAGTTATACATGTCACTTTGACAAAGGCTTCTTCTCTGGTGAGTTTCACCAGATATTTGCACCCCAAGGTCCCCTGCCCTGATCCCGCCCCCAAATGCTGACTTGATCTGAAGAAAAAAATTAGAGATGTTCTTAATTAAAGGCACATTTGGCAGCTACTGAAAGTGGCATGCATCTGGCACAGGTGCGCTCCCCTAAAGCCACACACGTGACTCCCTCTGCATCTTGTTTCTCTGAGTGGTAGTCCAATGTGATCCACCTTTAGCTAACTTGCTTTATAATTTTGCAGCAATTGGCTACTTAATGCACTATTTTCATTAAAGGCAAAAGGGAAATTTGCTCACAGTCGACAGAAAATGCACTTTACGGTGTCAAAAATGGAAAATAAGGCATGAAATTTACAAAACAAGTTACAAGTGCTTTTGTTTAGATTTATCATATAGACTTCATGCTTCTTAACTAGAGCTCAAAATATTTTGGCTCATGTATAAGGGATTATGATTTTAAGTTAGTAATGAGATGCTTCAAAAGAGAAATATTGAATAAATAAACTAAGTCATCACTTTCCCTTATAAGTAATTCTACTGCATAATTCTTTTGGCCAAACCAATTTTAACCTTGTGGTGTGTATTTTACCGGTAAAGATTCATGTGCAGCAGGACCTTCTCTTGTCCAACAGTCATATAACATAGGCTAAAAGAACAAGTGAACCTTCCCATAGCAGCAGAATACCAAGAGACACATGGTTAAATTTGTTTCTTTCTAAATCTGGAGGAAATAAAAGGTTTTCTCTGATATGTACAACACTAACAAATTGGGAACCTCTCCCTTCATTTCCATTATTTGTTTTGCTGAGCCACTTAAAACTGAATTTAAGCTATCTTTAAAGATGAAGGATGAGATACATGACTAAAGTAAGCTAAACTTGAGGATTAAGATCATGATCACAGATACCAAGTTTTGGTTTGTATACCTCTCAACTTATGAGAAAACTCATTAAGGAAGAATTTAGACCCATAACATAGCCTCCAACTGAAATAGTACCTGTTCACTAGACTGTTGTGTTGACTATAGTATCACTAGTGTGGCGGGCGCTTTCCTAAATTCAGATCCGTTAAAACATTCTTGAGGGGGTAGAGCGTAGTAACCTACTAAACACATACTATGATACTCAACAACCTTTAATTAAGAAAACTTTGAATGTTTGTATATTTCCTGATAATTTGTACTCTTGAAATGCATTAGAAGGGCTGGGAATAGTAAATAATCTGTCTTTCAATAAACTTAGAAACATATCTGTTCCTGTTTTTAGAAGTGCTCAGACGTGAAAAGCCTCCCTTTGTATTGTTCTTGGTTAATAGCCTGCTTAAGTAAATTCAACCTTGAAATATTTTTAGCGATCCAAAGATGAAACATCTAAGAACATTTCCATTTCTAAAAGAAATGTTCCGTGTTTTGGAATGTGGTTTAGGAAGAGTCATGCTGCATTGACTGTCTTGTAACGTCCTGAATTCAAAAGCAGAATTTTGTGGTGATGCATTTTTCTTCTCAGCCACTTCTTGTCCCTGAATAAGTATATTTTAGTTACTACAGAGAATAAATTTGTCAGCTAATTCATGTTTCATGTATGAAGAAGGCAAGGATACAGTTTTCTCACCTCCATTTAAGGGCATCCAATTGGAATTTTTCTAATCAGTTACCGCTGCAGGAAATATTTTTACCCAAATGTCAACTTCAGAATAAAAATATCCTCTATCCACAATGCTGATGCACAGTGAAGTGGTCTCCTAGAACCACTAGAGTAGAAGAATGGTTCCCTTTGGGAGAAGTATGATTAGAACTTCAAATCTAAGCTTTTGTTCTTTAGACGATCAGGCGGGTTGAAAAGCCTTACTGAGTGAAGGCTGTCACACTAGCCAGAGAGATAGTGAACGGGCTCCAGTGTGACCTCTCAGGTTCTCATATGGAGTGGGGTGGCGTAATTAAAAAAGAGAAGTGATCGGTAAGACATACAAAGGGAAATCCTAGGGAAAATGAGGCTGTTCTAATAAGAAGTCATGGAGGATTCTGGAATGTATATTATGATTAATTGTAGCAGCACTAGTAAGAAGGCTTAGATAAACACTTGTTGAATGAATGGTCTTATGGACACGTTGCATACAAGAGTGGATTCGAAACTAATTTTTTGGGAGACTTTTAAAAGACATTTTACAAAGAGAAAAATGGCTACCATAAGAGGAATGGTACAGATATTAAACAAAGATTCAACTCTAGCAAATAAATAAGAAAGGATATGTTAGGATGGATTGCTTAATGATGATGCAATCAACATTCTTGTCTTAAAGGACTATTTACTGTACTACTGTGATGTACATTTAATGCTCTAATAAATATCACATTATTTAAGTACTAGGTTTCCACCATGATGCAACACTTCTAAAAATGTCTCTAATGGCATGGTTAACAGAATTGCTGAAATGTTGCTTCATTATTCTGAGGACACATGCAGATACTGATGAACTGATGACTCTCTAATGATGGAATACTGCACATTTCACAGACATTAGGGTGGAGATTAATAAAACTTTTTCTCTTCAACAAGTTGCATGCATTTCAGTCACAGTATTTGTTAGACTCAGAAAATCAGTACATAGGCTTAATGACTAATCCATATTATGATATTAATGATGTAGGTAGATGTTCTATTATGAATAGTGTTGATAGAGCAAAGACCTCAAGCAAGGTAGAACGTTTAATATAAACTAACAAACTGTATACATGTTGCCTAGCAAATTAAAAAACTTACAAAGCTCTGCTTAAAAGATACCCATCCTATTCTAACCAAATTTTTTCCTACATGCCAAACTGCAACTTTTTATCATTCTTTAAGATGAATACATACAATCCAGAACTAGAAACCAAGGCGTACCACAATACGTGCTTTTATGCTTTTATGTTTGTGTGTGTGTGTGTGTGTGTGTGTTTCAACTGAAAAGAAATAAGAATCAACCATTTTCTCCATAGAATAATTTAATATATGCCAGCCAAACAAAGTATTTGTATTTTTATTCAATTAAATTAAAACAGACCTGCCAGGTTTATTATATAACATTCACTATATACACACGATTTCGGCAATGCAAGGTCCTTCTAGATCTGCGGATTACTCAGCTATCGGCAAAACATGAGTGGTGTCAGGGATGCCCAGCAATGCCCCTCCCCATACCGGTGACGGCATTTGCAGAGGACGCTGTGAGCCTGGCATGGGTCACCGGTAAACTTCTGTGGGGGCAGGGGCGGGGGATAACAATCTAGCACAGATTAACAGTCTCCTAAATGTAAATCGTATACTTGACGGTTACATTTTTTAAAAAGTTCTTCTGTCACGTTAATGACACAAAACTTCTCATTTGAAGGCATCACCACCATATTTTGTTTGTAGGGAGGGTGGGTGGAGGAATGCTCTTAAAATTAGTATAATTATTCCTAAAAAAAAAAAGAAAAGAAAAGAAAAAAAGTACCTCTTTGGTGAAGCCTCGGTACCCATTCAGTTCACGGTAATAACCTGTAAACGGGGCTGTGGCAGAGCGGGGGCCTGGACCCCCCAAGGTCAGGCCCCACCGCCGCCCCCCAGTCCTGTGAATGATTTTTAAGAAAACATTCTAAAGTAGGATGAGTGAACGCAAAGGAAAACAAAGGAGATATGAAGATCCCTGTTTAAGATTTCTTTTTAAAAAGTGCATATTTTGAATTACAAAAACTGTCGTCATGTGGGCCTGCTGGACACTAGACTGTTTTCCGTCCCTTTAATGATAAAGATCACTTCGCGAAAAGGGGACTCCTGCCTACTGGCCGGAAAAAGTCCCTTTACTTGATTTTCAGGTGCAATCAGTTATCCAATTCCTCTACATCAGTCTTTCCGTATCTAAATGAATACCATTTTCATTTTATAATTATGTCTAGGTTAAAATTCATTGTCTTATACTGCATCTTGAAGTAGAGTCGTTAGTGTTTGGAGTCGTCACTGTAACTCCTCAGTGCTGGCACATTCAGTGCATCCATTGCCAGCAATGGACTTGGGGCCAGGGGACGTCCAGCCTGGAGCGGAGACCCTCAGGAAGAGTGGGCATTCTCCAGCAGTGGCGGCCCGTCTCTGTGCATGGAGGGGTGTGTGTGCTCCCTTTTATACGTTTTTGGAGGGAGTTTGGGGATATGCTGAGAAGTGCTTTGTCGTGGAGGGACAGGCGGCCCGGTGATGGAAGGCAGGTCCACTTCTTGTGTCAGCGGAGGGGATGGCAGATGCCTTCTCGTGCCATGAGGAGAAGGGGTTTGAGGAGGCGGTGGTGTGAACGGGGAAGGGCTGTTTGGGAAGAAGGCATTGCCATGATCGCTTTTTTTGCCCAAAGGGGGAGGCTGGAGATGTAGTGGCGAGCTGGAGAAAACATCGGGTGTCCTCACAGGTTCTCGTGGCGGTAACAAGGGAGGGCTCTCGGGAGGGTCTGAGACAGAGGTCCGGTCCGACATGGAATACCGCGGCGAGTAGGCCTTTGATGTGGGCTGTCTAGGAGGAATCGCCGGGGGGCTGTCCAAATGCTTAGACATCATCTAACACAGATGAAAAAAAAAAAAAGAATAAAACACAAATTTATTAGTAATTTATATAGTACCATGCATCTATTAGGAATGAAGTTGGGGTTTTCAAACACACTGTTGGAAGACGCCAGGCATGGATCAGGGGCGTTTTGCCATGTGCTTTAAAGGGAGGGGGTGATGCCAATTCATTAAAAACAATTTTTTTTCCTACGTTTTTATTTTTCTCAAAATTTTGTTGTTTGCTGCTGTGTACCTATCAATCTAAGATACTTTATGATTTAGTGTAAGTTAATCTTATCATTTTAAACCTACTGTATTAACATCTTATGATACTCTGCAGAGTGTCCTCACCTGTCCAGGTGCCCTGCTCTCTGGATACTCTGAGAACCACTGAATCAAGTCAACAGATGGCAAAGAAAGAAATTTAAACCAGTGGAAAAAACAGCTATCATAACCCTTTAGGTGTCTTCCAACCCAGAATGGTTATGAAAATCCCATTGAAAAGGAGGTCAGATTTAGTATTGAGGGCTCAGACAGGTGATGTTTCAGTTTCACTTAAAATGTGCTCTCATATAAAGCTTCACACCTGTTTGCTTCTTTCTCTTTCTCTGTTGTAGTCTGCTTGAGACTACATTACTGTTTATAGACTAAACTTGTTTTTTCCTGGACAGTGCCCAGAATTTAGATTCACAGGGGTTTTGAAAACATACCAAAAAACAACTTTCAGAAGATAGGAAATAAACATTACCTCAGGGTCAATCTGTACTTAGTCCCCGTCTAAACTCAGTTAAGCTCGGATTCCCTGACGTGTTGACCTAATCTGGTGGGAACTAAACTAGACACAGGCGCGTGATTCTAACGTAACTGCACGGACTCTGGGTTCCAGACGACGGGCCTCCCTACTTACCTTAGATGGCGAGGACTCCGCGGGGGCAGACTCTGGCCGTCTCCGCGGAGGGACAGGAGGGGGGACAGGCACTTCGTCAGTGCCCTTGGTTAAACTTATAGATGAGACTGAAGCAGATCCTGTAGGAC
Source organism: Suricata suricatta (assembly GCF_006229205.1). Classification (NCBI taxonomy): domain Eukaryota; kingdom Metazoa; phylum Chordata; class Mammalia; order Carnivora; family Herpestidae; genus Suricata; species Suricata suricatta. Next base: position 134,653,230 of record NC_043703.1, on the reverse strand, counting down.
GTGAAATGGTTTTTAAAGTTCACAGGAATTTTATTTCATCTATTAATCCTGAAAAGGCTTAGTTGGACACTGCTTATATTTATTAAAAGAAATGTACAGAATTATCAAAAGCAGTTCAATAAACCAATACATAGTAGTATTTCCTTTATTAAAGCAAACTGCTATAAAAGCATGCAGAACTTTCTTAGCAGAATTTTCAGGAAAAAAAAAAGCTTCCTAAGACATTCTGTTATTTTGCTTTTTGAACAAAATAACATTCCCACTGTTAATTATTGGAAGTTTTTTATTTGGGTATGATTCTCAGATTTCTGGGAGAAACCTTTGGAACGGTAATTTTGTTAAGCTTTTGTGATGGGCTCACTTTCTGTCCCTGGCTTTATTAGTATAGCATCTCCCTGCCCTTCGTGGGTAGTCAGTCCTTGGGATTAGTTTCTGATCTTGACTGCTATCCCCAGCAATTCTCTCAGAGGATGCCAGGGAGAGAATCTCGGGTCTGGGGGAGGGATCGCTCCTCGCTTTGCTTCATGTAGGCTGGCTCTCCTTGGCAGAAAGTCAGGTTCATATTTTAATCCAAAATTTTTAAGTGTGATTAAGCCATTTAAGATGACTAAGGCAGCCCTGATGAAAACCGAAACTGCACTAAATCTAGTGAGCCTGATGTAAGAAGTTGATGAAACTGGCACAAGAAAGGTGAGTAAAGCTTCTAATCAGAACTCATCCGGTAGACATTTGTGACGACAAGGGCTTAATCTAGGCATAAAATAATTATATTACGAAAGACAACATTCATGTAATTGTTAGTTTATGCACAGTATAAAAAAGATATGAAAAAGTACGTCAATGATCATTCAAAATTATACTTGGCAGGTTCTCATTTTCCTTTAAGCTTTTGTCAAGTAAATGTTATACTATAGATCTTACAGAGTACTTTGTGTACTGGTGTTATTCAAATGAGCAACCTTTTGATCACCTACCTTTTTTCTTAAAAGACTATGTAATAAGTTATTTAGCTTATAACTAATGTTTTCCATTGTATATGTTTTGAAACCATTTGTATGAAGGACAGCCAAAACCATTAATCTATTAGCTTAAAAACTTATGGAATAATTTGGTGAATTGTTAGTTGACTTTAAAAATAAAAGCAAATATCTATAATGGAACTTTATTTCGCCTAACAGTGATGAATATTTAGGCCATATAATTTAAGTAGTTACAACTATAAGATAAGATAGTTCTAAAGTCAAATAACAGTCATTTGCCTACAGTCTGTGCCATGGTCGCCCGCCTACGGTGTATTGTGTGATTCAGACACTGCACGTAGCCGCCAGCATTCCCATATGCGCATGCATGCTCTTGCTTTTTTTTTTTTTTTTTTAAGTTGAGCATTAAAATACTATTAAGAACTCTACAGTTGGGAAAGAGAAATGGTTAAATGTGGAGGTCACCCATATAATAATGTTTTTTAAAAGAGAAAAGAGGTTTTACAAAAAGCATGAAGAGTATATACGTTTAAGCCAATCATTTATGATCAAAAGATAGCACAAGTGAAGGCCTCATTTCTAAGATGTTGCAAGCAGGGTACCAGTGCTGCCAGGCCCAAGGAGAGTTTTAGCAGGGAAGGGGACACTTGGTTTAAGTTTTAAAGCCAAAGCAAGAATTAGGAGTCTTAAACTAAATATACTAACTTGGGCCATGGGGCAGTGAAACTTGGATAAAGACGGCATCGCTGCCTGTGAAAGGAAACAAGAAAAAGTAGATTTTTTCTCTCACTGATAAATTCAACTCATCTGCAAAAATTCATCTATGATAAAAATGTCATTTTTGTCATTCAAGGAAAGAATGGTATAACAGTCTTTTTAGTAAAAGCTCATTACATCTTAGTTTTGAGAAAAATAAAGAATTGAGTTAATATCATATTGGGAATTTTGAAGAGTCCTTTTACATGCACTACCTGATGCCATAGTCATTCAATGAAAAGCATTCACTAGAAAACTATTCTCTATTAGTGGGAGACTTTAAAAAATGTATAAACGCAATTCAAGCAAAGAATTCAGCTGGACATATAGAAATATGTCATTTATTAAAGGTTATTTTGAAAACTCAAATGTGTGAAATAAGTAGTAAACAATGAATTTAAGTTAGTAAGTTGAAAAATAAAAGGGAATTTCTTACTAAGACTATATACCTATGAAATTGTTCTTAGAGCATATATTCCCATCACAAAATAACTACAGCTTTGGATATTACAAAACAAACTTGAAAGTGATATAGCCTTTTCCCTTCTATATCTTGAACACCTCAAAAAAATCAATAAATATTTGGCACTTAGACACATTTTATATAGGAAACTCACTGCCAAATTTTGAATGTTTAATTTCAACAGATTATTAATTCATCTAAGAAAAAATCTGAAAACCATAAAAGTCAAAGCACCAAGAGCAGTTAAGTAGAAAACCAGACAGAAGGCTAAGTTATCTGTGGCGGTTCTAAACCAACACCGTTGTCTATGTTACACTGCCTCGTATCACCTGTGCGCAAGCGAGAACATCCACGAGGCTAAAATAATTCCTCCAACACTCGCCTCAGCTGGGGTCTTAAAATGCAGGTCTGTCTCTCCCACTCTCTCTTTCCACAATAGACAAGCACTCCAACAATTTGAACTACTGTTAGCTTCTTTGATCAGAACAAGAATAATTTTATGTTCCAGGTTCAGTTGGCAAGATTATTAATGTGATTGCTACTTCTGCAAATACGGTGGGTGTATTTCCCACACAGCCCCTGTCTCCAACAATCTATCCCATTAACCTCCTTTCCTTACGTACTGATATTTGGAGGCCATGGTTACCAAAGGTAGCAATCCAGCTAATTCTAATAAGTCACCATTCAGAAGATTAAAATTAACTTTTATACTTTGATATTAAATGAAGCTGTCTGCTCTGTCGGTGATTCACTCCACTGCTTATTAGGCACCTATGACATAACGGGTTAAGGGAGTATTTACCTACTTATGTTTTTTTCACTTTTCTTGGAAAGGAAATAAATATGCCTCCTGGAGATACGCCTCAAGAACATGGTCATACACTTAGTACAATATGGGAATAAAACAAAAACACAAAGCTTATGGCAGCTATAAACAGCAGGCTTTTAGAAAGAATTACTGTATCTATACATGTACACTTCTACATACACAGACTTGGCTCTGATCATATTTACATATATGTGTGGCACAGGCTTAGATTTGTATGTTTGGTAAATCAAGATCACTTTTCTGATTTGTCATATTAAATGGAATTTCTTGGTCTCACTGACTGGAAAAATGCTAAAGAAAACTCTCTTTGAATTATACATGCTCTTATATTCTAGAAATCCTTGTCAGATACTGAACACATTTACTTATAATGACTTAGGAGTGACAACCCACTTAAATTAAAAAAAAAAAAAAGAAGAATCGCCTGGAAAGCTTTAAAAAAGGCTGGTTCCTAGTGCCAATACCAGTGTAATTCAAGTGGGGGGTGGACATATAGGTATTTTTTTAAATGATCCCCAGGGGATCATACTATATAGTCAGGACTGAAACCACTATTCAAGATACTTCCCAATTTACACGAGTCTTTCTTGAAATAGAAATAAGATTTTCCTATAGAAAAAAATTGTATCAATCATGAATAACTTCTTAAAACTCCCAAAAGCCTGTTAAATGCAAATGTATCTGAGATCAGAAAGTAAGCACCTACAAGAACCTTCTATGAAGAAAAGCCTTGCATCCTAGCTTCAAGCCTGGACTACGTCCCCCCCCCCCCCCCCCCCCCCCGCCATGTGGAGGGACACAGCTAAGCTTATGTGTGGTACACTGACCAGGTGGGGGGGGTCTCTGGCTCCCTTTTCTGACCAGGCCGTCTTGGCCCGGGAAGGTCCCTGGAGCAGTTCATCCCCCGCACCTCGTTAGAGCAGCAGAGACGAAGCGGGTGGTCTCTCCCCTGGTCACGGCCACTGTCATCATCACGTCAAAGGCGGAGCTGGCGACAGCCCTGAACGTGAGGGTGTGTGTAGCTGCACTAAGGGTGGCCGGTCTCCTTACCTCTCTGTCCTCACCACAAGCTGCACGTGACCATTCTTGCCCATTCTGAGGTCGTCTTGTGTGTAAACTTCCGCAGCATTATGTCTTCACCACACATTTAGTGTTTTGCTAAGCCCTTACATCTTCTCTGGTAAAAAGCTCGCAATCTTACTGAGAGTGAAAAATAAACATGGTACAAAGAGAATCACAGCATTTAACAATGGTCAAAGCACTAAACTGTGATTTTCTCTGAACCATGATTATTTTTCATCACTCAGTAAGATTATAAGCTTTACCAGAGAAAATGTGATGTAGGAGTGCTGGGCAAGGAGTGAGATATGCAACAGATACTGGCTGAATGATTAGTTATGGTTTTAAAGTAAGTTATTTTGAAAGGCAAAACTATATGAAGCAAAACAGTACTATTGTAATTGATCAAAAAGTCTAGTCAAACTTTGGTGTTTGAAAAACGTGGGTCGTGGAACTTTCTGCTGTTCTGTACCGAGTGGCAGGTGCTCAGATGGCGTAAGAACGGAGGCACGGCAGCTCCTTCCTGCCTGGCCCTGAGGAAGTGGGAGCTCACTCTGTGCTGGCAACACAGCGGGCACGGTGGTGGCCCCCACGGCACCAGCAGGTCCGGCAGCCGACGAGGACCTTTACTACGCACAGGCCGCGGTAAGCTTCAAGCACGCAACTAACTGAGCATACAGGTGGCTTTAGACTGTGCTGCGTTTTTACATTTCAAAATCAGTTATTTTCCGTTTCTAAGAGCAAAAGGAATAGTACTAGGTGTTTTCACAAAGAAAGTGAAATTGAGAACCACCCCCCAAAGCTAAGATTACAAAGCCAAATTCCTAGAACAGTGGTTTCTCCACTTGTCCAGCTATTTAATCCTGTTCCACCAGCACATTCGGCAGAGCACTGCTCCAGACCGTGCCTTCCAAGAAGACCCCGTCTTCCCCTTCTGACTAGTTATGCTAAAGATTCAGCCACTAGTAGGGAACTAGTAGAGAACTTATCTCCCGTTTCCCCACCTCTTCCATTTGTAGCTAGAATGTGCAACTGATAGCTTTTATGTGATTTCAATAATCACTTATGTGGGAATTTTATAATGCACACTAGCTATCTGCTTCAAGAGAAAAAACTCTACACACAGTTATGTGGGACAGAAGAAATAATGATTTTAGGTTGGGTATACTGCCAAAAGTACTGGTTTTATTCCTTAGCTTTAGAGGATTGGGGGAATTAAGTGGGAATTCTTTTTTACCTGGTATTTATTGGAACTAATAAAAAATATCTGCTAGCTTACTATGTATATAACGTGACTCCATGACCCCCAGTAGCCAATAAAGCCGAGATGTAGTAATTCTCAAAACAAATGCACTGTAGGCGGTCAAAAGACAGGACAAACTTCTGGGAGCTACAAATGTATGTATAACACAGGAATAAATAAATAGGATTCTGGACCAAATCTCAAAGTAATATACCTTCAAAGAATAATTTTAAGTTGATTTTTGTTAAAAAGTTAGATCTTCTGATTCCTAACTCCTAAGTCACCCGCTTCTCGACTTCCTCCCCCCAATAATGACATGCTGTCTCAGAACCCTGTCAGATACTAGGGTTGAACATGGTCTGTACATTGGGCTGAGACAGCCAACGGGAAAAACATGTACAAGTGGCTGTGAGAGGGTCAAAGGTGATGGGACTCAAGTCTGGATTTAATACTGAACAAATGGAAAAATGCTGTGTGTTCTTAGAGCTTTAAAGCTCCACATGGAATTGATTAGAAAAGTAGTGGAGGCAGGGTGACCTACATGTAAAAGGTCGCCTCTTCACAGGGCTAGAGCTGAGCAGTGCAGCTGGGTGGCCACCAGCCATGTGTGGATTGAACAGGTGAATGTGGCTGGTCTGGACTGAGGTGTGCTGTAAGTGTAAAATGCATATGGGATTTTGACGATTTAGAACAAAAAAGAGAATGTAAAATATCTCTATAACTTTTCATACTGAGTTCATGCTGAAGTGACATTTTGCATACACTGAGTTAAATAAAATATATTAATTTCACCTAATTCTTTTTGCATTTTTAAATGTGGCTGTCGAACATCTGAAGTACATATGTGGCTCATATTATACTTCTGTTAGACGGCACTGATCTTGACATTAGGAAGGAATGAGCAATAGTGCAGTGTGGGGTCTGTGCGGCTGGGCTGGGAAGCACGGGCGGCGCGTGAGCGGGCACCGCACCGTCCGCCGGATGGTGCCGACTGGAGTTAAGTAGGAGTTTGAATTTGATACTTGCTGCAAAACTTGAAACTACAGAGTTTGGTGGAAAGGGATTGATGTACTGAGAATATTCAAAGATAGTACTTTTGGAGGCAGCGTTTAAAGCATCATACTGACAATCCTTGCAGATTTGAGGAGTGACCTTTGTTTCCTCTGGATATAAGGGGCCCCATTTTAAATTCACCAACTGAAAACAAAACTCAAATCAAATTTAAATTACTAATTTACCATCACCAGTCCTCTCAGTAGAGTATAATAAATTTAAAGGGAGCAATCCCAACAGGGTTTAAAAAATTTTTAAGTTGCTGGAGTTCAGAATTTGCTTTATATTTTTATAATAATATCTTTTGGAATGGTATTTGTGTATAAATTTACAAAAAATAAAAAAGTCATACAGATTCTTGATTACTGCTAGCACACAATACTAGCAACTACTTTGAAGCACTTAAAACTTTAGCACCTACTTGAGTGAAAAGGGCTCGAATGATCAGAGTCAAACACGCTGCAAACATCTGTGGTACTAGAAGCGGCAGAGGCAGGGGGGGGTGTCAACGGCGTCCGCGGCGAGTTCGGAGCAGATGCTGTGCCTTCCGTCTCACTCTCAGGGATCCTGCTGTAGCTGATTTTCCTTGGCTCCTGCTGCAGCGGCGTGGGGTGCCTCATGGTGCCAGGTCTGGGGTTTGATGGCCGAACCCCAGGCGACTTTAGGGGGTAGCTGTATTTTTTTGGCTGTAAACATATCAAACAAAACACAGTATTTAAAACACCATACCAGAAAGGAAGGTTTTTCTATATATGCCTGGTGAAACTCAACTAATATCTAGGAAAACCACTAACAAAGAAGTTACATAATGATTAGAACTAAAGTGTCCAAGTTAAAATATTAATAACGTCCCATTTCCACAAAGCCTTGGCTACCTAAAATATTGGGCAATGAATTTCTTTCAGTAGCTGAGTCTTAGTCCTAAAAATGCCAGAGTATTTGTTATCTTAATATTTTTGAATGGAAGTCTTTCTAAGATATATTGTAGATTTCTCTGGCTTTTTAAATAGACCCCGTTGAACAAATTTAACCTTGCTGGCAAAGCCAGGATCATTATTATGAATTCTGATACCTTACTATGCTGTAATACTGTGAAGCTGGAATCGTTTGAGCTATTTATGGGTACATTAAATTGCTTGAGTTTTCACGTGTGTGTGTATATGTTAGTTTTATGAACTTTTCTTACAAAGTGCTATTAGCAAGCCTCTTTGGAACAAGACATATAGCTGTCTCCAGTTTTGGGTTTTTAATCCATGTTTTGAAAAACTGCTTTAGGCCTTGAGAAATTTTCTTGTGAGGTAAGGCATAAACTTTAGTTCACAGATACTTTGAAATTTATCTTGGTTACTTAGGATTATATTTACTTATTGATTTTTTTTACTTTCTTACGGACAAGAGAAACTATGTTCAGATCAGTGAGGTGGTGATAATAAACACAAAGTTGGCCAGGCAAGTAAAAAAGACAATGGAAACTTTATATTCCCCTTAAAAGTATCTTTAACCAAGCTTGTTATTATTATGGCTAAGGATTCATAGTTCAAAGTTTTCATAAGTCATTACTTTAGAAAAAAGTATAAATGAATTAGTATAAACTAATCAAATTTCCCTGCCTTAAAGTAAATCTTGGATAACATTTTTGTTTAAAAAAAACATATTTATTTGCCCAATTTCTTCATCAGGACTTATTCAGATAATATTACTGCTCACTTATTTGCAACCAAATGGAATATTCCTGAGCATATGCATTAAGCATTTATTCATTACTTTCATCCGTTACAGGTGCACACCATCCCTGAATGCCCTTATGGAAAACTAATCTGTACAACACATATGGTGGTGATGTCACTAGGCACAGATAACTGCAAAAAAATATATAAATATGAAAGAAATATAAATATGTGTATGCTTACAAATCTTGGGAGAGGCTTAGGGTTTCGTGGTTCTATTTCTAGGGATTTGTTGAAAAGATAATCTGTAAATTCTTTTTCCATGCTATTTCCCATTGGATTCAAATTTTCAAAGAACCTCTAAATTCAAAGAAATAAGCAGTTATTAATATTAAATATTTTAAATGCAGTTTGACATTCACAAAAATAACTTCAGAAAACATTTAACAAAAGAATGAGTTATTTTTAGTTTTATTTTCCTTTATCTCGTCTCTGAAATAAACCTGTCTTTCATCAGCCGGTTTATAAACTTAATTAGAAAGATGTATCCTCAAATAATTCAACTTACTTTGATATCTGATTCTACTCGTAAACAATAAGGCTGATTTTGGTACTGCTGGATCTCTCCTGTTATTTCTGCTACTTTCCTCCTTTTGCTAAAGTTTATAAGCTCTTTTCCATGCCTTTTTAGGACCTCAGGGTTGCCTTCTTCTGTTTTCAAGATATTAGTTAGATAAATTCCTAGAAGATATAATGAAATTATTTCAAGGATAAAAAAGGAACCAGCTAGTTTTTTCTTTGTCAGTAACTTTGTCAGTAACGTACAATCATATGTACATGTACAATACATATGTACATTGTACCATCTCAATCACCATCCCCAAAGATTTAAGGCACAGATTTCCATTCTATGAAAAACTAGCTAAATATCAAGAGAAATATTTTTTAAGTATCAAATTCTTCTGCGACACTTAAGTCTTACAAATACCCAAGAAAAAGGGGAACCAAGTTTAAAAAAATTTAAGAGCTTTATCGGGAGGACTACCCAATTTTCCATACCTACACAACTACATAGTATTTAACCTAAGTCACTGTTCTGTTAAAGGAATTTTAAGAACAACCCATCACTTAATAACACATATTTCTGGCCAAAGGGGAAAACGCTAAATTCAGAGGATCATGCTTTCTGCTTCTTCAAAGGTTGCTAAGGACTTGGAATTCGGAGGTGGTACCGGTTGGATAGGCTTGCTCCCGGGACTGTGGAAGGCTCTGCAAGCCTAGCAAACCAGCACTGCACGTCCTCTATTTCTACTCTGGTCTCCAGCACTTTTAGAACCAGTGGCAATGTCGGGACTGAGCTCCAGTTTCCACATCACTGCGGGCTGTGCACTGGGTGAGGAGAGGGAGCCAGATAACAGGGACTCTTAGTCTTTACTCCGCCCTCTGGTTCCAGGGGCACCTTAGGTCCTTTCTGTTCTAGCATAAACGTTATGGAGCCGACTCTGCCGTTCTCTACTTGTGTGGTCTTGTGCAAGTTGTTTAACTTCTCTGTGCCTTGGTTTTCTCATCTGTAAAATGAGGATAGCAGGGTTCCTGTGAGAAATAAGTAAGTGAATTTACGTATAGGCTTAGAATAAGGTCTGACTAAAGTAAATGCTTAATTAGCTATGGTTGTCATTGTTGATGCTACTGTTGCTATTCTTCCCCTTTTCTCGTAGGCTTCTTTTTGTTCCCCCTAAAGTACTGGCTGTGATGCTTTGTCTGAGTACCTGAATTCATTCCTTCAGTTCACAGTACTGAGCGTCCGCTGTATGCCCAGGGCTGGATTAGGTACTGCAGATACAAAGACGAACGAGACCGAGTCGCTGATCTCAAGGAGTTCAAAGGCTTGCATGCGGGCCACAGCACAGTTTGGTTGGTACTATATCAGAGTAACGCATAAGATGCTGTGAGGGCGCCCAGGAGCTGTGCCTAGCTGCCTGGGGCTGGTGCGAGCAGAAAAAGCATCAGAGATGAAGTGATGGCCTAAAAAGTCTCACACAGTGAAGCGAAGCTGAATGAGCAGAGTCAGATGTAAGGGCGTTCTAGGGGAAGCAGCAAAGTGCAGGAAGGCGCCGGTCTGCCAGGAAGCGGAGAAGGCACACTCGGCGACGGCGCCTTCGTTGGTACGGCCAGACCACAGGGGTCGGCGTGTGGGCGCAGGAAGCGTGCAGGCTACAGGGCAGCCGTGGGCAAGGCGTCAGTGGTTCTGGTCCTCCGTCAGTCAGGCTGTGCCCGAGACGGGGAGGGGAGCGAGCAAAGTAGCTGGCACTTAGGTTCTAATCCGAGTTCCTAGTCCAGCGGGGCTACAGGCTTTTGTGGTAGAAGTGTACTTTCAACTACTTGAGTATCTGGCCACATTCTTGAAAAGATAAATGACTCAAACTCAGTGAATAAGTCAGCAATAATGAGACATGATAGACACCAATGCCTCTTTGGTTCTAAATAGTATCCAGTTTTTAAGTGTATTAGTTGGCTATTTTCTAGCACCTGGGCTACTCTTGATTGTACATTCATGACTCATATATTTACCATGTGTTCTAATAGGCACAGGCTTTTCATTTTCCACATCTGCCTGTCACTTGGCTCTTTTACTTGCAGCCAGTCATGTTCTCCACTACACTAAGGTGCACGAGGCACTTAGCTTAATGGTCAGTCTGAAGAATGTGCCCATATAATACACATATTTAAGGGCAGCTGGAATCAACTTTCCATGCGGGTCACACATTGATGGCCCAACTGTGAAGACTGTGGGTAGCAGCACCTGGACTGGATCATGAAGAGCCTTGTTTAAAGAGCTTAACTTTTATTCAATAGTTAGGACAGTATTAGCATCTTTGCATTCTAGAAGGATTACTCTGGTTGGACTATGAAGCTAAACGGGCTGGAGGAGTTACGATGGGAAGCAGGATGGGTGCAGTCCTGGCAGGATGACGGGGGCTGTCCTCGGGTCCACAGGGACAAAGAGGAGCACATACCTGCGTAAGGGCTAGACTCCACGACAGCTGACTCGCTGTCTGGGGCAGAGAATGGGGGCGAAGAAAAACGACTCTCCGCTTTGTGCCCGAGTGACCGAATGGGGGGTGGTACAGTGACTGCCACTGGGAAATGGAGGACAAGTTATGAGATGTTATGTGTGTTTAAAGTTTACTCGAATCAAGTTGTGAAAATGCTTATAGGTAGCATTTTAAAAGAGCTCAGGATACAATCTGAAAATTCTTTTATGACACATTAATGTCTAGTTAAAAGGAGAACAAGTGATCAAAGAGGGGTGTTCAAATTTTGTTGATCATACACGCCCGTCAGTAACAAATGTTTAAGCCTGGATCCCCTCTCCCTCCCTCCCCCGCTCCTTCCTCTATATAAATTTTTGAATAAAAAATTTAGTACACATGTATACAAAGACCTGAATATTATATGCTGTTAAAGCTTAATTTTTTTTCAATAGATCGTTGTATATACCTTGCTCTGGCAACAGCTGTCTGGGGACAGGGAGAGCAAAGCATTATGACATAAATAATGGAGAAGGGAGAGGTTTCGTGTTTTTGCTAATGCCTTTCCCAGCCTTTCCAGGAAAAAGTGGCTCCTCAGGGTTCTAGGTTCCCGTAGCACTTTGTTCATACTTCAACCTGCACCTTTCTACGATGCAGTATTACATAAATTACAGTAATATTACAGGATTACTGTAGCTTATTTTTCTGCTCTTTCAAGAGAGCTTATTGAGGAAAGACGTATTTTGTCTCTTGATTCATGACACCTAGCCCCGGGCCTGGCACATAGAGACATTCAACAATGTTTCTGAATGAATAAAAAGAAGTATATTATTTCAGACTAGAAGAGAAGCATTTGAAGAATAGATCAGGATGCAAGAGACATACAGTCAGTTCTAAAATGCGGGAAACAAGAGTGGAGATGAAGCAGATCGACAAGAAACAGGAGGAGGACAACACTAGAGCTGTAGGAAAGGAAAAAGCAATGCTACAGGCTTGGAGGTTGGAGGAGAGAGGCGGGACTTGGCTGAAGGAACAATCTACATCCTTTCACCTCAGAGCAAATGTTAGTTTGCCTGTATATGTCTGCTTTACCTATGGGTAGAACATTTTACTGTATGGAGAATAATTGGGATATGGACCCATAGTCTGGGATAGCCTTGGAAGAAGTTGCCTGACTTTTATTCTGTAGATGTGTAGCATCAGCAAAAGACCCTAATGAGAATTCTGGTAAGATGACAGAGGAAGTAAAAGCGTCAGATACTACCGTTGGTCCTCCCATAGAGGGGGGAAAAAACCAAACCCCAGTGTCCAGAACGAAAGCTAAGAATCTGGAAGGAGTTTCTACAAACCACCATATAGAAAAGATAGAATTAAGAAGCAGCAATAACATATTGAAACATAACTGAAAAGCAGTTTGGCTAATCCCATGAACTAAAAACCTGGGAACAGCAAAAATCTTCCTAGAGCAGGACGGACCAGGGACGGCTGAGAGGCCCTCCCTCAGAAGAGAAGAGGTTCAACAAGGCGGAAGACAGGTAGAAATGGGTAAAGAGCCGGCAAGTGGACGGTCCGTACCCACCGAGCTACCTGCATGTTTGTGTCCACTCACCAGATCACATGGCCAACCTTAAAACATGACGGAATCATACTCTAAATACAGATCTGAAATTTCTTCTCTTAACGATATACGATGAAGATCAGTTATGGTACTTGATACATCTGAGAGGGAGAGTACTTTAGCAAGTTCTGTCTGTGCGAATAAATAAATGCTCACTGATCAGGGTGATGGGGTCGCAGGGCCAGCGAAGTCGGGCGAACGGGCCCTGCAATTTCTTTTCACCTCTTTGTACCAGAAGCAGTAGGATATCACCAGTAGTGGGACTGTAGGCTCAGTGAACACCCTGAGGACGCTGTAATTTTCACTTTTTCTAAGCACCTGACAGAGTCCTGATACTTCACAGGTCCTCAAGAAATACTTGTTGACAGACTGAATGAGATGAACATCAGGCCCTCCCAGGTCCCTTGTATGAACTGGCGCCATACTCACCCCGCTTAAAATACATAGACTTTAAATGCATCTGGCTCGATTCTCTTTTTGTAAACTATTTTTGAATTGTTTCTTAACTCCTTATCAAAATTGTCTTTACACTCTCTCCTCTATGAGCTGTGGAAGCTCTGTGTGTCTTCTGTAGTGCCCAGATAGGTATAACATTTCTAACTTATGAAATCTTATGTAAGCTGCATTCCACTTTTAAAATTAAATCTGACTGTACTTTTATAATTACAGAGAAAATGTTTTATCAGAAAGAGAAAATAAATGATCTCAATAGTTTTATCAAGAATGTAGGGGCAAAAAGTTCTCAGGAATATAATAAATTAGTAATGATAAAAAGTAATACATGATATAAAAAACAAAATCAGATGGGGTGCCTGGTGGCTCAACTGGTTAAGTGACCAACTTCGGCTCAGGTCATGATCTTGTGGGTTCGAGCCCTGTGATGGGCTCTGTGCTGACAGTTCAGAGCCTGGAGCCTGTTTCAGATTCTGTGTCTCCCTCTCTCTGCCCCTCCCCCGCTCACGCTCTGTCTCTGTCTCTCTCTCAAAAATAAATAAACATTAAAAAAAATAAAAAACAAACAAAATCAGAGTAATTGAGATTTTATCTTTTTGAAGTAAAAAGCAAAGTAAAACAAATAAAAATATAAATGGGAAAGTGTATTGCAAATAAAAACAATTTAAAAAATAATGTTTATATAGCTATAACTGAATACTAGTATATGAAAAATAATGAAATTAGACAATTGTTTATCAGAAAATAGAAATAACTAAGATTCCAGGTCCAGATGGTTTTTCTATTGGAATATTTCAAAGTTTAAAGGCTAGATTGTTTCATAATATTCCAGAATTGAGTAAGATGGAAAGCTACTTAACTCATGTTATGAAGTAAATACAACCATAATAACTAAAGCTGATAAATACAGCACAAAAAGAAAAAAAACATCACAAATCAGTCTTATTTATGTAGATGGATACAAAAATCATAAATAAAATGATAATGAATGGAATTCATTTGTGTATTCAAAAGATTAATCTACCATGAATAAGTTTTAATATCAGCAAATAGGAAAGTTTGGTATTAGTAAATCTATAATTTTAATTTGCTAAGCAAAAAAAATCCTCTTTCCCTAAGATGACAACAATTTATAAAAGTAAATGTACACTGCTAACAAAAGCACAGAAGATAACTATGAAAAGAAACTTTAACATAACCAAAAGCATCTAATTGAGCAAAGAGCAGAATTACATCTATTCCCACTGGAGCTGAGATGCAAACAGAGCTCCTTATTTTTGTCACTGTTGTTTAATTTTTGTGTGGAAAGGTGAGACCAATGCCATAAGGCATAACACAGAAATAAGACTAAAGGAAGAGACATGATCAAATGTGTAGAAAATCCAAGGAAATTAAAAATTCTTAGAATCAGTCAGTCAGCTAAGTGTCCAGCTTCAGCTCAGGTCATAATCTTGTGGTTCATGAGTCTGAGCCCCATGTCAGGCTCTGTGCTGACAGCCTGGAGCCTGGAGCCTGCTTCAGATTCTGTGTCTCCCTCTCTCTCTGCTCCTTCCCTGCTCGTGATCTGTCTCTTCCTCTCTCAAAAATAAATAAACATTTAAGAAATATTTTAGAATTAAGAGTAATTGACTATTAAAAAATGAATACCATTCACAACCAAAAGTATCGATCATCAGTGTTCTTTCCTAATTAATTGATAGGCTGTTCCAATTGAGGAATTATACCCTCTCCCATTATAAGTGCATTTGGAAAAATACATAGACAAAATTGGCAAAGAAAACACTAAGGCAGCATTGACAAAACCAACTTTGTCATTTTTGAAAACACTATAAAGTAAGGTTTCTCAACCTTGGCATTACTGACCTTTTGGACTGGATAATTCTTTGTCGTCAGGGGCGGTCCTGTGTGTGCACTGTAGGCTGTTGGCAGCATTCCTGCCCTCCTATCCCAATTCTATCCCAGAGAAGCCTCTAGCATCTCCCAACTAGAATAATAATGACTACTCCTGACATTGCTAAAGGTTCCACGAGGGGCAAAATTGCCCCTGGCTGAGAATCACAGATTATAAAGTGCCAGTCATTAAAACTGGGGCACTAGTATAATAAGTTAATGGGAAACAACATTTATTAAAGGAGGTACCATTATATAAATGAGGATAAAGAAAATTATTGAATACACTTGGGTCAACAAATAAACAATTTAAATTGTGGAGAAAAAAATTGAAGATTTCATATTATATCTAAAAGAGATTTTGATTAAAGACTTAAACATGATTTTAGAAGTCACATCATAAAGCTAGAAGAAAATATAATTGAAATATTAAATTGCCTGACTGCAAGAGCTTTCCAAGGTCAGAAACGAGCAATCATAACGGGAAAGATGGGGCAGTTTACAGAATTTTAAAATACTGCATATCAAAGAGTAAAAAATAAAAAGGCAGACTGGTAAAATATCTAGCTCAAGAAATTCCCAGTTAGACATAAGATATCTAGTTAGACTGGTTATCTAGCTCAAGAAAATATTCTCAAATATAGATAAAAGGTATAAATATGAAGATATCGATTCTAACATTTAGGAAAGCAAAAAAGCTGGAAACTATATATCATAGAGTAAGAGTTAAACTGTCATACCAACTTTAGGGACTATTATGTAGTCATTTTAAGCGCTATTATGAAGACTAATAAAACACAACAATATGTTTAAGATATGGTAAGTTAAAAAAGTAAATAATGTGTGTATGTGATATAATTATGACTATATACAATGTGTGTAGCAAAAAGATGAGAAATAAATATAAAAGTGGTTGGTTATAAAGCCTAAAAAAACTGGCTTTTGTGATCATAACTATGATATATTAACTAAAAGAATATCAGGACAATGTGATGTGCAGTATAACTTAAAGCTATATGGAAAATATATAGCTACAGATGAGGAAATGGCTAGAAAGAGATATATCACATACTAAAAAACCTAAACCATAATACATGTAATAGAGATCATAATATTTGTAAGCATTCAGAGGAAGAATGATCAGAGCATATATACAAACAGAGAAAAAAAGAAACCAGTTTTAAGAGAGATACTGAAGACATGAAATATAGGAAATAAATGATGGAATAATATAGAGGAACCTGTATGAAGGGTAAAGATTTGGATGGTCCATGTTTCAGCCTAAAAGGAAGGAATGGGCACTTCCTTTGGTGAGAAGGGAAAAGAAAAATGGCAGGTAAAATTTTGAGTAATAGAAGGTTTGGGTTCAAGGATGCACGTAGTATGATTTTTAGCTATGTGAAACTGTTTATAAGAAACATGATTATAAATATAAGCGACCAAGGCCATACCTCTTATGTAGAGTATTTGGTTTATCAAAATTCAACAAAAAAGATTTCCAGGAATATTAAAGCAGAAATAAGTATTAAATGATATAAAATAGCTGCCCCAAATGGAAATAAAAAAAATGGAATGTATATGTTGGATGTGATTTTAAAAGTCCTAATAGAGTAAAATTCTAAAATGATTCAGGTGTCAGGTATTTAATAAGTATTTTATGCTGGCATATTACACATATGTATATTCAGCCATTTAATGAAATAAGTATCTTGTTTTATCCAGAAACACAAGAAAAATTCAAGAAATGCTTACCAAAGAAAGGCACACACGGTGGATTAATAGACCTGAGTTTTGCCAGATATTTCTTATAGTGATCTTCACTTAATTCATGAGCTTCTTCTAAAATTTTCTTTTGGCGACTTGGTATTTGCTACAGGAAAAAAAAAAAAAGAGACTGTAAGTTTACAAAAGGAATCAGGATTTGCCCCAAAATGCCAGGCTAAGAATAAAGTCCAAACACAATGGTATCAGTTTGATTCTAAGAATGATAATAAGTGCATCAAGATACTATCTTCATGGGCCCCAGAACACCCTGAAAGAGGAGTGTGGTATGTGAGTGAAATCCAGTTTATCTTGCCATTCCTCACACAATTACAAGAGCATCTGATTGTATATTATATATAAATTAAATATTGAAAGGTTTTTCTTCTTCTCACCTAGGCTAGGACCTGTGAATGTGTTTTAACAAGAATGCCTAAGTTAAAATATGCAATCAATTCAATACAAAATTGAGACAATTCCATCTTTTAAACTGTCACTGAAAAGACAGATGAGACACTTAACAATTAAAGACCATGATTGTTAGAATCCTGATTCTTCATTTACAAAATGCCCAGATGAACCTACCTCAAACGTGTGGTCTAGTCTGTAAACAGGTGATGAGTTCATAGCACTGACAACCTCAAGGACACCATTGAAATTATTCAGCTCTTGAAAGACTTGTAGAATCTCAATTATTCGACTCACCACAGCTACTCTTTCTTCTAAGTTTTCAGTTTCTACAATACATCTGGGAATCAAATAAAAAAATGAATTATCTGTAATTTTCCCAACAAAGATAGGATATGCTTGTGGGAATAGAGTAAATAAAATAATGTGAGGGGGGGGGTGTGGTAATCGAGTAACCCTGGAGAATCTATGTTCAGAACGGCAGGTAAGCAGCAGGAGCCTGGGAGGGAAGGCAGCCGCTCCTCACTGGTCTGCACGCGGACACAGCCACCAGTCAGTCACTGTCCTGCTGGGTTAGAATTAACCGGGAGCCTAACACCTTGTTGACCGGCTGCTGGTCTTTGGGATGTCGGTGTGTCCTAGGTGAATTTATTCTGGAACTCAAGACTTCTTCATCTGATTTCAAGATTTTAGTAATCATGTTTCTTTCTTTGAAAGTATTTGACAAGGGGTGGCTCAGTTGGTTAAGTGAAAGTATTTGACCGTAATTAAGAATAAAAGTTTTTAAATTACCAAGAAAGAAAAAAAAATCAAAGGTACTTTACATTTAAATACCAAGAATCCTTGGAAGGTATATAGCTAATATACCAATAAATAGCTAAAAGGAGGCATACTAGGCTCAAAGAGAGAAAGTTCCTCAGTGGGCATTTACTCTCTAATATTAGAGAGAACTTTAAATTTATCAGTAAAGAAAACCACCAGTAAATAACCAGTAAAGAAAAAGGCTTTTTAAACTTGGTTTTTGGGGCGCCTGGGTGGCTCAGTCGGTTAAGCCTCCGACTTTGGCTCAGGTCAGATCTCACGTTCGTGGGTTTGAGCCCCGCGTCAGGCTCTGTGCTGACAGCTAGCTCAGAGCCTGGAGCCTGCTTCCAGTTCTGTGTCTCCTTCTCTCTCTCCCCCTCCCCCTTTCATGCTCTGTCTCTCTCTGTATCAAAAATAAATAAAACATTAAAAAAAATTTTTAAACTTGGTTTTTAATAATGTAATATAAAATAATGTATAATCTAAGAAAAATAAAATACAGAAAAGAGGAAATATAAATTAATATTAAACATTTTTAAAATTGTAAATGTGAAAATTACATTATTTTCCAATGAGGATAACCTGACACTAAGAAAAAAATAACTGTTGCAAAACTATCCAAATAATTTGCCTTGCTATCAAATTAAAATGCTTAGAGCATTAGCTAGATTTCTAAAAATATATCATATATTAGCTAACTAGTTAGCTGGACATTTAAAGAGGTATAATACAAGTATAATATACTCACATCTTGTATTTGACTATTTCAGTTGACATTACCTAGATATACAAATCGCCATCACCTGGGGAGACTGTGTAACAACCAGGTAAGTCTGGTGATTTGTCCATAGGTTACTCTAATTCTAATATACATCCCTGGCTAAGAGCTACTGTAGCAAACGAACGAGAATCTCTCACACAGAAAAAGGTAGAAGTTGGAACCCTTGGATACTGCTGGTGGAGGGGAATGCAAATAAAACAGCCAATATGGAAAACAGTATGGAGGTTCCTCAAAAAGTAAAAATAGAGCTATCATATGACTGACCCACCAATCCCACTTTCGGTTATTTATTCAAAAGCAGGGTCTCAAAGAGATATTAGCACTCCACTGGTTGCAGTGTTTGTTCACAATAGCCAAGATGTGGAAACAACCCAAATGCCCATCTATGGATGAATGGATAAAGAAAATGTGGCATATACATACAATGGAGTACTACCCAGCCTTAACAAAGAAGAAAATCCTGCAATATGTGACAACAAAACTGATGAACACTGAAGACATGTTCTAAGTGAAATAAGCCAGTCACAGAAGGACAAATACTGCATGATTCTACATATATGAGGTATCTAAAATAGTCACAATTTATAGAAGCATAGAATGGTGATGGCCAGGAGCTAGAGGGAGAGGAAAATAGGGAGTTGTCAATTAGCATGTATAAAGGTTCAGTTATGCAAGACAGACAAATCCTAGAGATCTGCTATACAACATTATGCTTATAAATTAATACCGTATTGCACAGTGGAAAAAATCTGTTAAGATTTTAAATGTTAAATGTTCTTAAAGAAGGAAGAAGTGCAGGAAATGGTCTTTTCAGTCATCTATTAAAAAACAGGACAGATGTGAAAATGGTCTCTGTTTTACCAGTTATGTTTCTCCTTTACAGACATAAATTTTAATTTTACCAAATGTATCAAAATTTTTATGATTTTTGAAAAGGTCTTCTGCATATTTAAGTATAGTTATTTAATTTGATAAGAAATCAGGAAGCAATGTTTAGAAGGCAAATTATAAAGTTTTGCTTTTTTTAGAGGCTAAGAAATTGTAAAATAACATAAGTGACTTGGAATGCTTATTTCTCTTTAGGAATTGCTTTTAAGTCTTTATCTACATTCTAGCATAAGTTCTAGTCACTTCCTATGTCACTGACCTCTTGTTCTGATAATTCCAATAGGAACCTTACATCACCATTATAAAATATTAGTCAACTGGTCATAGTGTTTTTACTCAAAAAAGAAAAAAGGCCAACATATAAAATCTATGGCCCCAACTATGAAATTGCATTGGGATTCTAAGATTGCCGACATGACAGTATAAGCAGGTCTGCTTACCCACTCCTCAGTGAAACTGGTGAAAATTACATATATATATAAAATCATAATTAATATAATCCCCCCCAATATTTAAAGCCTCTGGAAACGGCTCTAAGAGCAAATGGCAAATGAAGTAACATCTACAAACGTTCAGTAAGAGAGACAAGAGTTTATGGCCTTTGCACCAAGCCGGCTCCTCCTTCCTCCCAGAGAACCTCAGGCGGCTGGAGGGCAGAGTCTCCTCCAGACACTGCAGCTGAGAACGCAGGGCTGCTGTCCACTGGGCTCCCGGCTGGAGGGCTTTCCTCTCGGGAGGAACAGGACTTCAGCATTCCCAGTCCGCAGCTGGCGGTGGCTGAGGCTAAATCTCTGCTGAGTGTAGCTGGGAAGTGGGGATTCCCTCTGGCTAACTCCTGCATGGAACACGGGCTCCCGCCTGAAGGTGGCACACGGAGAATGCCGGGAAGACGGCCTCTCCGGGTCCGAGGCAGGGTTCCATGCCAGGAGAGGTGAGGAAAGAGGGCCTCACACACCGCCCTCAACCAAGCACTCAGCTCCTAGAGCAGGCATGTTTCAGGGAAGCTTGCCCTCATCCCCAGCTCAAGAGTGCAGGCTCAAACGGCTCCTACTCCCTTGTCATTTGCAACGAACTATGTTGAAGTTTAAACCTAAAGGTGCTCTCAAGGACAGGGAAGGGGGCGCCTGGGTGGGTCAGTCTGTTGAGCATCTGACTTTGGCTCAGGTCAGAAGCTCATGGTTGGTTAGTTTGAGCCTCATGGGGCTTATTGCTCTCAGCTTGGAGCCTGCTTTGGATCCTCTGAGTCTCTCTCTCTCTCTCTCAAAAAACAAACAAACAACAACAACAACAAAACCACAAGTGAATGTTGTGGTGCAGGGCAATGGGAAGATTCGTGGATATAACAACTGTTGGTGGACCGAGTTTGCAGGAGAACCAGGGAATAAGAGCTGGGAGGAGCCTTCCAAGAAACCATTCCTTAAAAGGAGTCACAATTTGATTGCATTCATTTGCAGAGCAATTTATACCACTATGGAAATTGTTGAAAACAACAGAGCAATCAGCTGGCAATTAATAGAGTTTAACAGCCGGGTGGTCAAGAAAGGAGTGAGAGAAAACACGACCTCTCCTGCTGCCTTCCTGGGGTGGCTACGGACATACCCAAATCAGCACCTCTCAGAAGAGGAACTTCTCAGCTTAGTATCTGAGTGTGGAGGGAGCTGGGGGATAGGCTGCACAAGAATAAGCTAGCTCGGCACTAAAGGAACAAACCCTAACAACAAGGAGCTCTGGGCGTTGGGGAGGAGGAGGGGCAGGTCTCACAAGCTGCTACAATGTCAAGTTTCCAACAAAGAATTACCCACAAGCAAAGAAACAACAAAGTACAGTAGTTTCGCCTCATCTGCTGTTTTGTTTTCCCCAGTTTCAGTTACCCAGCAGTCAAGCATGGTCCCACAGATGACCTTCCTTAAGAAGGCCATTTAGTAGTGTACCGCCATGTCGCTTTGCCTGTATCATTCACCTGCTTCATCTCCTCGTTAGGCCTTTTATCATCTCACGTCATCACAAGAAGGGTGAGTACAGAACAGGAGGGTATTTTGAGAGAGAGACCACACACACACCTTTATTATAGTTATTGTCATAACTGTTCTACTAGAAGTAATGAACAATAAAAAAAACAGTATAAGGGGTTACTATTTGTGGTTTCAGGCATCTGGTGGGGGTCCTCTGTGGATAAGTGGGGGGGACTATTGTATGACCCATTCACCACGGGAAAAAAAGCAGGGAACAGTCATTGCCTGTGAGAGGGACCAGATGTCAGGTTTAACAGAAAAAGATTTCAAAGTAGCCATTATGAATATGTTCACAGAAGTAAAGGAAAGAAGCCATGATTTAAAAAGTAAAGGAAGATATGACAATGCGCAGCAGAAAATAATCATAAAAGACCCACAATAACAACTGGAAACTCAAATTGAAAACTATAATAGTTAAAATAAATTTACAAAAGGGGTTCAATACATTTGAACCTCCAAAAGAAATAGTTAACTTGGAGATAGAGCTGTTCAAAAATGAAGGCAAAAGGAAGACTTTCCCAGGTAAACAGAAACTGAGAAAATTTGTTGCTAACAAACCCACCATACGAGAAATACTAATGGAAGTTCCTCAGGCTAAAGGCAAAGAACCCCAGGTGCTAACACAAACCTATGAAAAAAAAGAGCGCCAGTAAAAGTAACCATGTGATTACAGGAGACATGATAAGTGCCTATTTTTTTCTCATTGTTTGTCTTAACTGATTTAAAAAGCAATTGTATAAAATAATGTGTATGTATTGTTGGGCCTATAAGATATACATATAGACTATGTTGCCAAGAACTACACAGAGAAGGTGCGGGGGGGGGGGGGGGAGCAAAGCTGTAATGGGCTAAGAAAATAACAAGTGGTGAAGCAATAATTGTTACATGTGTTGTTAGGTTTGCATCATTAATTATATGTAATGTGTATGACAACAGTACCAGAAAACAGGGAGACAGGGAATAGGACTATACAGGAGGAACATTTCTATCATTGGAATTAAGCTAGGAGAAATCGGAAGCTGATTCTGATAAGCTGTCTATGGTAAACCTTAAAGCATTCACCAAAAAAAACCCAAAACAAAACAAAACAAAAAACCCCAAAAAGATAATGAAAAATCATTAATGAAATAAAAATGCTACATTAGTAAAGCATTCACTTAGTGCAAAAGGAAGGAGGAACGAAGAACACAAAAAAGGACGCAAGACACATAAAAATAGAATTGCATTTAAAATCGTAATAGCTGACTCCTACGAAATGCCAGGGATACATACTTCTCAAACCACAGAGTGAGGTTCGTGGTGTGCCGGATCATTTTTAGAAGATTAGGAGAATTAATTTCTTTGTCTTCTTTCGTCCACACGCTCCCAACTAATTCTGATGGCTGTACAGCTCTGAAATCATCAAGACATAATTCTCCATGATCCTTTTCCCTCTAGCATATTGTTTTATTACATAAATGAGATAAAACTGAACTCGCATATAAACCTTTTGTCTTTACACCAACAGAAAGATTTATGAAAACAACGTATCCCAACAAATCATAATTACGTGTTTTTCTATAGATTAAAAAATACTTTTATGTGTATATCTGTATACTTTTATTATTGCTTTATAGTAGCATTCTGCTTTGGGCAACATTGAGACTTTTTCATAATATCTTTCCCAGCACTTACAAAGATTACTTAACAAATTAGGATGACAATGCAATCAGAGATATTCTTTTAAATAATGATATCTGTTATAATAATCAGTTCAGTGAGGATACAGTAATCACTGTAATTCATAAATTTTTTTTTTCCTTTAAAGGAGGGGGGAAACCCTACCACAAAAAGGTCCTGGGAAATAAATAAAATAGATTCTAATATTGGTTTCTGAGAATAATGATGATCTTTGGAGTGGGAGATCTACAAATTTTGTCTTTTTTTCTTAGTTGTTTTAAAAATTTGTAATTCTAACTAGTCCCCATTTAAAACAAAAAAAAACGGACTTTTTTTTTTTTTTTGAGACAGTGGTTATATCAATATAAAAAACTAAAAAAGGCCATGATGGGCCATGACTTAGTTTACGGCTCCAAGGGCAGTAGGTAACTTACTGAGCCCGTACTTTGTGCTGGGCTAAACACTGTATGTTATATATTGACTGTTTTCAATCTCACAGCAGCCTCAAGAGTCAGTACTATTATTAGCCCCATTTTAGCCTTGAGGAGGCTAAGGGACAGAGGGATAGAAGTTACACAAGAAGGTTAAAGTTGCCCAAGCATACCAAGCCAGCAACTGGTAAAGTCCGACGCTGTACTTAGCTTTACCAGCTAGGAGTGACAGAAAGGGAGGCTTCTATACATCTATTACTACTACCTGCTTCATGTACCAGCTCATTTATGTCTTATGATATCCCCATAAAGCAGAAAAGAGTATTTCATTCAAAAAAATTATCTCCTTCGAAATGATTTTTCAGCTTGAATGTCAAATTACATACCGATACAGATCTGATTCAAGCAAAGTGAGTTGTCGAGCAATTTCTATTGGGTGTAAGGTGAGCAGGTCAAAAGTCTCTATGTGCCCAGGCCTGCTTATATGCCACTCAACTGTGGGAGGTGAACTCTGAAATGTAATATTATGACCTGGTCCGTTGTCTCTTGCAATTTTTTTCCTTTGGATTATTTTAGTGATGGACTCAACCCATTTTTTCATTGCTTTACCTGAAATACATTACATTTTAAATCACATTTAAATACGTTTTACTCAATACTTTATTCTTTTAAAATATTTTAAAGTCATACAAGTGACAGCTGAATATACATTTGCTATTACAAAGTCAAAATAAAAAAACAGACGTTCCTCTTTACTATCTCCCTGTCCCCTGTCCTAATCTCACTCTTCTTCACACGGGCAACTGCTGTTAATAGTCTGATATATATTCTTCTACATTCTTTCTAGATAAAATTAGGAAGTAATTTATTCATAGACATTTTTCACCTTTACTGTTCTGAACTGCAATTCAAAATATTTTATAATTCTCCAAAAGATATATCTTACACACATGAGATTTATAGGGATAGACAATACACATTCACATTAATCTTATTAATATGATTTTATAAGCCAAACAGTGCCAGAGATCCATTCCTTCATTTTAGTGTGCGTGTTTGATGTGGCTTTGTTTTGTATTATGCATGAAAGTACTATTATTTAACCCTTTATTTTCTGATTCTCATTTAGAGCACACAAGGGAAATTGCAAACAAGTCTGTCTAGGTCCTTCTTAGACACATATGGTCATCGAGTCTTTAAAACTAGAGGTGAGACTTGGGAAACATCAAGCCTTCCTCCTCATGTTACTGATGAGGAAACCCAAGTCTAAAGAATCAAAGTGGTTTGGCCCAAAGCCCTGTATCGGGTGGGCGGCAGGGTTCAGAACAGAACTCCTGCGTCTTGGCCGCCGGTGCACGCTGCTCGGCAGCCTCGCTGATGGTGCCCCGCCCACCTCGCCGGGGCGGCCAGTCGCCATCAGTGGCGTTATAAGGGCACAACGGTTCCTAGTTGTCCTCTCATACACACACCTTCCCATAAGTGGAAAGACGGCATAAACTGAGACTTTCTCTCTCCGATTCCAAAATGATCAGTAAGTGGATTTACTACATGAAAATGCACTGGGTCAACAGGGTTATTACTGAGCAATTTGTAGGTCAAAATGTTGTTTGATGAAAATTTTTAACTTTTTCAAATGGTTATGCTGCCACTTATAAACAACTCTTAACAGCACTGAACAACAATGACATCAACTGACAGTCACCATATTGGTACTTTTATTACATATAAAACTAGGCACTTAAAAAAACCTTACCTCTTACTGTTCCAATAAATTCTTCCATTCGCTGCAAAAGATCTGCATCTCTTTCAAAATCATAGAAATGGTGCTCTACCCAATGCCGACATACATTTAATACTCTATGGCATTAACACAGAAGAATAACTGAATTACATGGGAACTCAGACATAAACATTTACCACTTTAAAATTCTATGTTAGTTAAGACATATAATGGTTTCTGATCATTGCTTTTTATTTCACTCATTTTCCTTGTTAACTCCTCCTTGCTTGGGAAAGACCCCTATTTACGTCACTTCTGAAACAGAAGTTTAGCACAGACTTAATTCCTTCAGTTACTGGGTTACCGCTTACCGCAGCTGCACGGGCTGTATGTACTCTTTCCTAAACCTTTTTAGTTCCGCACTCAAGGGCTGATCTCCATTCTCTATAGCTATGCGATCAGCTTCTGTTGGCTCAGGCTCTGGAATTTCAAACCTAACATAAAAGAGAATAAACTAATGAAAATACTAATAATATCAAATTATTCAAATAGAAAACTACAAACCTTTTCACTAGTCAGCATAATCAGTAGAGTGCTGTAAGAAATTACTAAAGACATACATCTACAGCAGTGAAAGTAAGACTTCTACTGATCTTATTTTAGTTTTTGAAAAAGAAATTAATACTTGCCAATATAAAAAAATATTAGAAACACAGTTAAGAATAAAGAACACTTGCAAAGTCTAAAAATAAATGTGATCAAAAATAAAGATTTATTTCTTGGCTGTGTAATCAATCAGCTAACATAAAACTTCACCCTTAAGGGTAAATCCTTAAAAAGCAGACTGCTCTTTGGGTGGCTGAAACACTTTTCTTGATTACAGTATTTGTTCACTGATAATCTCCATTGTATTCAACATGTGGTATATTAGAAAAACTCTGTTTAGAACACCTAAAATCATCATTTAAGTTTCCAGAGTCTAAAATGTACATTTTTATATAGTTCTTTAACTTGTCTAATTCCATAAATATGAAATTTCACATACTGAGTTACCATGTAAAAAAGAACGCTTATTTTTATACTTTAATAATCAAAACTAAAATATTATAAAATAAATGGTCATCTAAGGGATTTGAACTACAATGTAAAGCGCATACAATTTATTTCTGATAAACATGTAGGATCTTAGGTCAATCTCTTTCAAAAAAAGAATTTACACATTTTACATTAACAGACCTTTCTATTATAAGACTCAGTAGTTCTTGAGGTTTACAAAAGGATCTGTATGTTGTAAGAAATGTCCGAACAAAATTGGGATCTAAGAAGAAAAAGGAAAAATATCTTATTAAAATCTTTGATCCAGAATGATTAAAGCTATCATTAACATTTTCAAAAGAGATGAGAACAGTCCGTCTTTGAAATTCCCCAAATGTTTTGACCACACAGAATGCTTTGGACTTTATAACAGACTGCTAGCTTGAGCACTTCCTAAATT
Organism: Suricata suricatta; assembly: GCF_006229205.1. NCBI lineage: Eukaryota > Metazoa > Chordata > Mammalia > Carnivora > Herpestidae > Suricata > Suricata suricatta. Next base: position 134,626,231 of record NC_043703.1, on the reverse strand, counting down.
AGTGGCAAAACCAGTGATACTAGGGTTTTACAACAGCTTATGTCTTGGCCTCTGTACACTCTGACTAGCTGAACTTCACCTCCTCGTCGGCTGCAGGAACGCAAAGGGCAGAAAGGCAAGGAGCGCGCCAACAAGCTCCCCCCTGCTCCCTGGATCTTAGAGCATCTCCAGTCGGTTTCTCTCTCTCGGGAAGAGAAAGGCCCCAGCAATGACCCAGTACTTCTCACATCCAGACTAGCTTATCTAGGATCAGTGATCTAGATTTCTTTCAGTCACGTCAACAGAGTATACGACTAGAAACTGGATATTATAACGTAGGTTCAGTTAAATAGTTTCTAAATGATTTTATTTGCTAGAGGTCTTAATTAAAGCTGCTAGAAGAAGCTGACACATACCTGTAAGTTATTAAAACTATTAAGTGTGTGAGAATGTTGATTGGGTTCTATTCACAACGTAATTCCTTTTATTTCAAGTAGTCACAGTAAGAGTTCAGTCATGAGAGCAGGAGTCTGCAGCCCCTTCCAAGAGAGGACCTACATTTCACTCACATCTCCCTGAAGTAAATCAGGAGGCTGGCTGACTGTCGTCATTCCCCTAGGCCTGGCCAGCCTCTCCTTGACCATATGCTCCCAAGTTGTGGAGAAAGTGCTGTCATCAGCACAAGAGACCTGGTCTGTCATCTTCTGCATAAAGAGGGGGAGAGACATCTTCCCACAATGGAAAAAAAAAAAATCACACACTTCTATAACTCACATTTCATCAAGGTCCACATTTAGTTGTAAGTCTTTAAAAAGAGGGAGGGGACAGTTCATTAACTTTTCTATTGGGAACATCCTTTTTTTACATTACGGACGGGTAAGCTCCAATGATAAATTCATTGAGAATACCAGGTACCTCTGTGGATCCTTTGCAAGGACACGGTCTTTTATTCACGTAGGATTTACTAAGAATCAAAGTTCATTTGTTTGGAAAGTTTCTACTTAGGCTGATTCTGTCTGATTAAGAACCACTCTAAATTTAGCCTTAATATAAAATAATTTTAACTCCCCCACCAAAGCAAATGGATTTATGATTAAATAGAAATCTATTTCTAATCTATTGGTAAATGTGGTCATCAAGATAATGAATTGATTTAAATATCAGACAACCTTGAATTTATAATGCTTTTATAAATTAAAGAAAATTTACAGAATAAAAACATACTGGTTTTAAATGTCCCTCTTCTCCTTTGCCTTCCAAGTCTACAGTGGGTTACTGATAAAATTTAAATATATACAATCCTTTAGTAATTTCCTCTCTGTTGGTATCTTATTGTTTGTCTTCAGTTACAGAGTTCCTCAAACGTTAAAGACTAATGTCTCATCCAGAAGAAAAGATTTTAAAACAGAAGGCTGTACAAGATTTTAAAACAGAGATTTATATCGGTTTCATCACAATCTTCCCTTTCAAGAATCTACTTCCTGTTCTGCAAATCTATTTGTAAGGTGAGGCTACTCAAAACATCATATGTTTAGGAATCCAAAGCAGTGGCCACTCTAGAGATGCTGAGCTGTCACTAATGGAGAGAGAGCCCAGACACATGGGACAGAGTGTTCCTAGAATCCAGGAGCCGTGTTCTAAACTTAGGCTGACCCCTCCTTTTTAAAAAATATTAAAATTTTTTAAATTTTGGTCTAAAGGTCTAAAATTAATACTCAGATCTATTTCTTCTCAGATACCAGTTGAGTTAGGTTAAAAAGTTGTGGGATATCAGAGGTACTTTTAAATTGAAAAACAGAACAAAACCAAGTTCTAGATGAAATGTTTTTTAAGAAAATTGCCTATTTTAAAAGACAAACTACTTTAAAATTGTCTTCTCATCTTCAACCAAAAACTTCCGGGCATTTCAGTACTGATGACAGTGCTGGGAAAGTTGTGATATGCCGTGTGCCATATTAGTCACATGGGGATCAAATCAGTTCCTGAAATCTATTACGTAACGATTTCAACGAGCATTCACGTAATTTATTCCATAGGACTTCTGTGAAGTGAGTGGGGCTGTTGTTTTTCCCTTTCTACACAGGAGAGAAGTAGCTAAGACTTATCCAAGGTCACACAGCAGAGTGGCAGAGATGGAGCTGGAGTCTAGATTGTGCGATTTCTAATTTTATGCCTTTTTCTACTGTGTCCCACACATAACCTCACTGGATTAAAGGATCCTTTAAGGTTCCCACAGCTGTGATGTATTACTATAAAGAGCGGTTCCATGAGTTAACGTGGTCATTATAGGAAACCTACAAAATAATTTAGAATATAGCCGTACTCTGCTAATCTTGGGTTTAAAGCACTAGAAAAATCACTGAACAATTAGTGGTCTGTTTGTGATTCTGTAATTCCTGTTAAGCCTTCTTCCAGATTTTAGGAAGTAGCAGCTGTCCCTTCCCGCGCACTGTCTTCAGAAAAGGAGTTTCTGAAGGGGGCGGTCAGATAAGCACTCCCACAGTCGTCTCTGTTGTACTCAATTCTGATGTGACTCAAGTTTAAGTTGTTTTTAGCTTGATTAGAAGTATAAGCGGTCTTGCCAAAACAAAACAAAACAAACCAACAACAACAAAATCCAGCAGAAGCTAAAAAAAAAAAAAAAAAAAAAAACAACCCAAGAAAATTTGGCAAAAAGTTTAAGTACTTTCAAAAAAGTACTAAGTACTAAGTACTCTCAAAGGCTGCATATATTCCCAGGCTTGTATGCTTTACAGACTCCATTTTTAGTGTAAAGCAGTGCAAAATTGCTAATGAATGAAGCACTTGTATTGAGAGGACATAACATCTGTATTTGCAACTGCACACAAGAAAAGGCTAGAGAGTCCAGAAGCTATTCCCACATCTATCAATTTCCCCAGTTAAGTGATTCTAACATGTACCATGTCACACTAACCCCTAGAAACCGTTATCTCACAGATGATGTAAAGGACTGAGATAATCAGCATCTTAAAAATACTCCTCAGTGAGGACAGGCTGTGCACTTTTGTGAGCGAACAGAGCACAGGCAGTGGTCAAAGCCAAGTCTTACACTGGCTCTGGTGGCTGTGGGCGACAGCTGCCCACCTGTATTACAAAATGGTGTTTCAGAGACAGCTGGAAGGCAATCACACGGAAATACAAAAGCTAGGCTGCCTTGGTTTTAAAACAGAAGTGGAAATATCTGTGCAGAACGTGAAAATTGGCTTTTTTGATAGTCTCTTTCCCTATCGCTTGATTGTGGATGTCAATTCCAGAAGCCTCTTCCTCAAACATAACCCCAACTGGATTTCAATATGAGCAATGATACAAACGTCCTTGTGGTTCTTCTTTACTCATTCTACACAACACTGTCTTCTACTAGATCCTCCAGTCCCTGTGTTAAGACTCCCACCACGCTCACTAGCGGGTCTGCTTCCTTCCCTCCACCTAGCTCCCTGCAGACACCGGCCCGCCGCACCGGCAGACCCTGGGGGAGGTCCAGGCGGCCTCAAACGTGAGCGGCAGGGGCTCTCTTCTGCTGGCCTTCTGGCTGTCTTGTCTCCCTAACTCAAAAACTATCCTCTGATAAATACTTCATTGCACAATTCATCAGTGTCTTAGAAACTCAGAATATGCCTACATTAATGTTCAGAACATAGCATACTAAAGTGGAGGTGACAATCCAATCCTTTATTCTTAAGTACCTATTTTGATGGGCACTTGACATCTTATTCGGTAATGTCAATGAAATTTGTGAAATGTTTGTTAGATGGAGTTATTTATATAAAGAATGCCCCTTCCCCCACCACCACAGTGAAGCACTGTTAATCAGGATGTCTGCTCATGTGATAATTTTCCCTCTAATACAGCCATTTAAAAAGCCACAAGAAACAATAAGCTGCTCAAAAAGGATTTATAAACAATCACTCTCGAATTCCTTAAAAAAGGAAACAGACGCTATGCTGACGCACAAACACTTAAAAAAAGTTATCAGAGAGTTTAAAAATAGAACGGCACTGCCCTATAGATAAAAAGTTGTTCAAAAGATTTTTTTAAAAGTTAAGACACCCAAACTGAACTTATATAGGCCACAAACGCAAAAGAAATCTAATTTAGGTTTTTCAGGATTTTCTATAAGGGCATAAAATCCCAATAAATACTTTAAAGAAAAATAGCAGGCTTAAAGTTTTTTCAATACCACTTTCTAGAAAAGAGAAGTTCAGCGTGCATGGGAAACAGCTTTTTCCCCCACACTTCAAGATGAAAAGCTTTTATTTTCATATGTCAGTTCAAAATTTTCCCTACCTGAAGGTCACCTCATTTCTCTAAACTGAGACTATCAAACCAGACACACCATTACTAAACATCTCTTTACTCAGGCTGTTTACAGTCTCAATAATTAACTTGTACTTTAGAAACAGGAGTAAAAGTCCTCCTCTCATCTCCTCTTCTGTGCTTCCTTAAGGTAGGTAAGGAAGGAGGTCTCTTCATATTCTCACCAGATTCAGAATGCTCTAACTAGATATTGCCCCCCTCCCCCCAGCACTGGAAATGAATTCCAAAGTTCTGATGTAGTAGTGACTTGCTTGATGTCCAGAAACCCTACATTTGAGAGACAAGTATAAATCAGATTCCACATAAGACTGTGTTGTAATTTTTTAAGCAACAGTTAAACATTTTCTAATTTACCTAAATTAAGTTTTTCTCCCAGAAAACTTCCCTTTACAGAGCACTCAACACCAGTAGACTAATGACTGGGTTTTGCTAAAAACTAAAATTATGATGCCCAATATCTAATTATATACTAAAGTCTATGCATTAAAATGTAAGTTTATCTATAGTCAGAGTTTATTACCTATTTCAATAAAAGAAAATAATTTCTCTGCTTAAGTCTTCATAGTAAATCTGTGTTGGCCCAATGATGAACAAGCCATTTATATTACTGGAAATTCAAAACAAGCAAGAAATTCTTTATTTTTATTATTTGATACACATAAAAAGATTATATTTTAATAAAGAAGAAAAATTTGCCTTGTAGGAGTCCCTGTAACATGGCAGAAAGTATAGTCTATTAAGAATCAAGAAACCCAAGTTTTAGTTCTCACTCTACAGTTAACTGGTGATATGACTTCTGGCAAATCATATAGCTTTCTGGGGCTTTGGGTTTTTGTCTCTAAATTGGTGGATTCGTGATCTGGTCTAACACTGCAAGTCTACAGCGCTGTTTGAAAATTATTGTTAAATGCACTTGAGTGATCAGGCTGGTTGAAGCCACAGAAAAGTCCAAATTAAGTAAGGTTAAGCCAGTTTTTCTTTTCTTTTTTTTTTTTGACAGTTTCTGACCAACCCATAATGTAAAAAAAATGTAAGTGGTGCTTATTAGATATTAAGTTTTCTTAATTATTGCCATTGTCTTTTATTATAATTCTGTACAATATAATAAAAATGTGCAAGTTAAATTTTAGCCTTTGCTTCAACCCAGTTTGCATTGTATGTCCTCCAATAAACATCCTAACTAACCAACCTCCTGAAACAAACAAACCAAAAAAGAGCAGACAAATAATTCTAAAAACAAATGGTAACTTGATCTGTTACAGTAGCGAGGACTCCAAAGTACATTTGAGCTGGAAAAGACCTTAAAAAGAATAACTGCTTTCATGTTTTATGAGTTCATAGATGGTCTATTAAAAACACATTCCAGATTGCCAGTGACACGTTCACTGCACCCCATGCAGAAGAGCCCATGTAACTAGGAGTCAGTACTAAGCCGTGTGTCCCATAAATCACAGCTCAAGAGAACCACTGGTGGATTCCGGTTACACCAGTAAGGGACCTTAATGACGTATGTTAAAGTATTCAATTAAGCCTCAAAAGAAGTTAGAAAAGAAAAATGTCCAAAACAAACAAACAAACTCGGCCACAACACTTCTAAAACCAACACTGGCATTTTATTCCTCAAGATATTAATGAAAAGAATTGTTTCAAAATTTTGACCTTTTAAAAAAGTAAAACAATCTTGTCAATTTAAATGTGAATACACTTTGCAAAGTTCTATAAATCTTGAAATTTCAGTGTTTTATATTAGCTAGAAGTAAAACATTTAAAAATACTATTCTACTCAAAAGCTAAAAATTAAATGAGAGCAACTACCTAGAGAAAACTAAAAAGAAACTGTGGCGAAAGTACTGCGTCCACAGACGTGGCTAATGTTACACACGTTAAGGAGAAAACACTGCCAAGACTGCAGGAAAACTGTCCGCTATGCTCCTTCGTGTTTTCAAGTGTCCTCATTCAAAAAATAAATGAAAGGCACAGTTCCCCAGAAAATATTTCACTGTAGTTCTGCAACTGCTTACTAATAATCCTAAATTAGTTCTGTGAAATGCAGCAAGCAGTTTAAAAGCAATTTTTATCATTAACAATGAAGTTTTACAGAAACAATTACATAAAAAAATTTGGAACTTGAAAATGTTTTCCAACTCAGATCCCACTGACGTGATAGTGCACACTAGGTAAGTCTTCTTTAGTACTTTCCACTTAAACTGTTCTACGAGGAAAAAAAACATTAAAACTTGGGTCCTACATAGATAAAAATCTAAGGATTAATTTTTCTCTAAACAGTTTAAGAGCTCAAAACAAAGGTATTTAAAATAAAATGATGGACAGTTAAGGATACTTATGTTAAATCAATGAATCTTCCAAGAGACTTAAAAATCAGAAGAAGAGCAGTTTGAGCTTGTGTAACTTTAAAAATGCCCTAAAAAGCAAAGAAATAAGTGTTTTGCAACCACAAATTTTGAGTAATTTAATGAAACATTTTTATAGTTGAATGTCTAGGTCTTAAAGAATATACAAAGGTTGAAAATCATGAAATAAGTTGGTCATACTAATTACTCAAAATTGTACCTCTATCTTTTTGTAAAAAAGATGCCAGAATAATCTATTTCTTTTTCATGTAAATCCTAGGCAGCTTATTAAACTTTCCGGGGCTTCTTTTGTTTTGTTTTTTGAGTCAGTAAAATGAATGCACGGACTGCCTTAATTTCTAGGGGAAATATCAATAGTAAAATTAGAATCCCAGACTAGTCTTCATTTACCATCTTCAACGTGTTTTAGCGACTGCTGCTACTACTGAATGGAATTTGTTGGAGAAGCCAAACTGCTTGTAATAGCCTATGGAAAGCTCTAATATCTTACTATGGAAAAGGCTAGCAAGAGAACTACCAATTAGAGGCCAAGTAAAAATTACAAAGAAAACAAAACTCTGGCTTATTTATCCCAGAGACATGTGGACATAATGAAACGTTATGTTCATAAAAGTGCTTTGATATCACTGATAAAAATATCCTAATTTAATTTTACTTTTTTGCAAGGTGGCCCTGATGGTTGCCAGGCCATTTAAGTAGTTCTGAGTGTACAGTTAATAAATTGAAAAGATTAACATTATTGAATGCTATTCATCTTTATTACAGTGGATTAGTTCATGGGTATCTTTAAAACTTTAATTTAACTGGTACCAGGACAGTCTCCAGAGAGAACAGAGAACTCATTTATAGGACCTTAAAAAATGAACAACAACAACAACAACAACAAAAAACCAAACCAAAACCAGGAGAACATCTCCCTCAGGAACACACATCTCCTAGAGAGAGGAATATATTCAAGCAAGGAGTATAGGGATGGAGGTTAGCGTTCTCACTCAACTATTTAAGAAGAACATTTGTGTTGTAAGAGTCACATTTCAGTTCATAGGTCTTTGTAATAAGAACATTCTTTGAAAGTAACTTTATATTTATATTTACAAAGCACTTTCATTTATTACTTCATTCATTATGAACTCTAGCAGTTCATTTATTCTTTCCAACAACAGTCGAACGTAACTGTTGCAATGTTGATTTCTGAGGTGAACTCCGGTTCTGGGGAGTCACAGAGCTGTGACAGAGTGACGGTATAAATCCAGATTTCGTGTTCTTCCTACTATACCATATGCTACAGTATTTTACAGTTACCAAGCTTTCTACTGAAGGTTGAAAAATATTGGATTATCAGTGGTTACTTGATTAGATGAAACAAAATTACTTAAAAAAAAAAGAATCATTATATTTGTTCCTTGACTCTCAAACATTATATTTCATTTAGCCTCTACCAATCTCCCTAGGTAGTTTAGACATGTTTGTCTTTAAAAATTGCCCTATAAGATGATTTTTTAAAAAAATAACATCGGTTGTAAAATGCAAAAAATACGGAAAACTTGAATGACTTTCAGGTTCGCTAAATTTAATTAAGTCTTAGGAATGGAAATTAAGAAAAACCAGTGTTGTGTATATTTGTACTCCCAGAACAATTTTGGTGATGAACAGATATTAACATTTTTACTGACTTTATAATCTTAGTAATGGAAACAGATGAAAGAAAAACACAAGTGGTACAGGTTATGTACAAAAGTTTAAACCCGAATGATGATGATTTCTCACTACTTTTAGTCTTGTTTCTGCCACTAATTGGGAAAATTTAGCCAAGTGATTTTCTCATTTGTAATTGTGGTTATAAAGTTGCAAAATAAGATGTAAATGTGGTAGACAAAGTACAAATGGCAGTATTTTTAGGCAAAGGAAAATGAAGCGGAACAACGCAGAGAACAACCCTGTCGTTAGTTTGCTTTCTATTTTCGGCACAATGACCTGTGCAGCAAAGAGTATCAGCTGGAAGCAGGGAAATACAAGTGATAGGCGACTCAGTTATATTTCTTACCTGCGTACATATGGTATGTGAGCCTCTCAATGAGTTTAATAACAGTTCCTGCTTTGATAATTGGAATTCCAGCCTTGGGCTGCATGTTTTCTTCAAATATTATATTCTCTTCAGAGTCGGGCTCTGCAAATCGATAAACATCAGCGCTCGGGAGCCTCATCTGCTCCTCCTTCTCTTCCTGTAGCATCGTCACGTCCAGCATCCTTTCCAGGGTGCTCCGGTACTGGAGAGATATCAGTGCTGCCATCCAATTGTTTTTCTCTTCAGCTGACTTGGCAGAAAATATGACACTGTTTTCATCTTTTAAAATTATTTCAAAAGCATGCTTGTACTCACTGGTGTCATCTTTGTCATTAATTTGTACCTTTCTCATGAAAAACTTTTCTTTAAGACGATACTCTGCATTGCTAGCACCAGGAAGTCTTGGCTGCCCATGATTTGATTTACAGCAAATCATTAAGCCATCAAAGAGAAATATGTGTCTCTCGTGCTTGGCTCCTACACGTGTAAGAGTTCCTTCCATTATAAATTCGTTGCAACACTGTCCAATGTCTTTTCCTTCCCAACCATCAATATTCTTTTGAATCTCGTTCATTTTCTTGATTGCTAGTTGTTTCCCCTTCATTTGCTGACTATAAAACCGACATGCAGATTCACTGGGATAAAGGAAAAAACATGATGAGTACAGATAGCAGGCAACCTAGAATCCATGTAAACAAAGGACAGTGTAAGAGTACATTTTAAAAAGTTGCACTGAGAAGGTTTTCACTAATTCTCCAAACATATTAGTGTTACAAAACTGTACCATTTTAGAAACCAAAGCAACACTTTTAGCAACACTAAAAGACTTGTTTTAGTGACTATTGACAAAATTCTACTCTATAAATCTAGCTGAGGAATTATTTCTGCCTTGGCTACTATTTAGAATGACAAACATTAAAAGGTAGACCCATATAGTGAAAAGAATAAGAGACTTAAAAAGTTATTAAAGTATTTAAGTGGATAAGACCTAGAGCTAAAAATCATGCACAGATTATAATGAAGAAACTGGAAGCAATGTATCTGAATTAATACCTCAAGTTACATAACCCCTAAAATAAAGGACACTACGAATTTTACTTTGACAGAACGGTGATGTTGACATAAATCTATGCAAGACATTTTTCTCTCTCTTTCCTTTAGCTTACCAGTTGGCTCTCAGGAGGTCTTGTCTGGGAGTATGCAAGGAAAATGCACAAATATGAAAGGTTTTTCAAACAATAACAAATTCTCTTGGCTTTGATGTCACTTCCTCTGAAAGACCAAGCTTGTCACTAAATCTATTTTCTTCATTGTTTACTTGACGAGGGAACTGAGATCCCTGAATCTACACCAAAATATTCAGGGTGAAAAGGAGGATTATTAAAAAAGTAAAAATATTCACCTCAGTCTCCGTTTTGCAAGACTTTTAGAACATATTTTTTCCATACCACTCTGCACATTAAGCAAAGCTGTTATTGCTTGTTTCAAACATTCCTTGTCTTCTTGATCTTCACTCTTTTCTTCTAACTGCTGCAAAGTCAAAATGACAAATCTGAACCAGTAGGACAGTTTGGGACAAAAAGAATAAAGATAACATCGATTCAACTCTTTCTACCACAGTGCAGTTTTCAAATGTGTCACAAAATGTATTCTTTTAAAAGAGCTTTTTCTTCTTTATTACTTTCTATATCAACGTGCAACCAAGTTTTCCACATTAAAAAAAGAAAACAGCAGAAGAAGTGTTAAGAGATGTCACACCTTGTGACAGGCAATAATGTGCAGTTTCTCAGATGAATATTACTGCAAAGAAATGAGGGACATAAATCATCTTAACCAGCACAGGATTTGCATAGCAGCAAGCACACAGATGACATTTTTCTGAAGTATGGAATCTGGTCTTAGGTTTCTGATTCCAACACGGCTGTGATAATTAGGAAGATCAGCACACAGAGGAGGATGCAATATAGCGGAGAGGAACTTGGAGACACAAAACCTCGGACCAAACTTTGACTCTACTGCTGTGTGACTTTGGGGCAGGTTATTTGACTTCTGAGGCTCACGATTCCCAACTGTCAAATGAGGCTTTACAAAAATCTTGCCCTACTTACTTAATGGGGTTAGACAGTGCAAGGGTGGGGTGGAGAGGGAGAGATAGAATCCAACGCATACCTGATGCAAGGCTTGAACTCACAAAACTGTCAGATCATGACCTGAGCCAAAACCAACTCCACTAACTGAGCCACTCAGGCGCCTACTTAATGGGATTCTTATTAAAAAGCAAAGCACTTCGAAAAAAAACCAAAGCACTTTGTAAATGGTAACTTACAGTATAAGTTTAAGTTGTCTTCTTTTTAGTTTGATGGCATTAACATTAGTATCATGAAGAATTTTGTCAGTATTCACACATTAAGATTATGAGTAAAACTAGAAATGTACATATTAGTGAAACTTAAGCACATTTTCTATTGATAGCAAATATACTATATATGCTAGGCAGAAAGTCTATGCTTAATAAGGACTGAGTCATCAATTACTACTAATTATCAATACAACAGGTGGCTGTAATTCGGGAAACAATTAACTGAGTGAGGTATGGGTTACAGTAAGTAACAAGAATTCAGTAAACTTATAAACCTGCCTCTGGCTACCAAAAAGAAAAAGTTAAGAAATAGCATTTAACAATAGTTTTCATGATATAAGTAAGAACATTTACTCCCTATTATAAAGCTTGAAAAGCAGGAGAAGTAAGACCATAAAATATTTAAAGTAACCTGTAAAGGTTTACTTTTTAATGAGTGTAATTATTCATTATTACTTTAAGGATTTTATGTTCTTGAAAGATACTCCTTGAAGAACAACAACACATTCCTTCCCATTTCAACTGCTAAAGACGATATACACACACTGACGACTTGTGAAAAGTAAACAGATTTCGGGGCGCCTGGGTGGCTCAGTCAGTTAAGCGGCCGGCTTCGGCTCAGGTCATGATCTCACAGTTCGTGGGTTCGAGCCCCGCGTCGGGCTCTGTGCTGACAGCTAGCTCAGAGCCTGGAGCCTGTCTTCAGATTCTGTGTCTCCCTCTCTCTCTGACCCTCCCCTGCTTGAGCTGTCTCTCTCTGGCTCTCAAAAATAAATAAAAGACATAAAAAAAATTAAAAAAAAAAAAGAAAAGTAAACAGATTTCTTACTCAAAGTCCTAAACCACTTTTATAAAAATAATTTACTTAAGAGATCTTAAATGCTCAAGTATCCCATAAGTTATAAACACCATATTGTAAAGTCTATTTAATGCTCAGCTTTTATCATCCAAATTTCTTATATTCATTATTAAAAACTCACCATACTTTCAACTAGAAGCACAATCTACACTTTTTAGAAAAATATACAGTCTCCATTGTGTTAGTAAAATAAAAATCTATTCAGGATAATCCCCCAGATAAAAAAGGTAAAAAAATGTTTTCCCCCCCAAAGGGTAAAAGATTTAAAAAATATATATGATATATAGATATAGATGGATATAGATAAATATAGACATATCATATATCTACGTCTCTATATATCAAAAGATACTCAGATATCACCTACTCGTAATACTGCTCTTCACTATGGCCAGCTAGATTGAGGGAGGTCAATGGTCAAGTGTTCATAAGAGAAAGCTACGAGGCTTTTACTTAATGGAGATTATTGGGAAGTTGAAGGCTAGACTTAGAGTAATCTCTCAAAATATCTTCCATCCCTATCATTCTAAAACTCTGCACCTCTCATATGGCAGCATTTTGGGAGACAAATAAAATGTTACTGTGAACCTTATCAAGTTTATCAGACTTCCCAGCCAGCGATCTCACACTGACAGCAATGTTCGTGAAGAAGGAGCGGGATTCTACATGGCATAATGCGGGCACCACAAAAGAGAACTATTTCACTGAGTTGTTTCAGAATTTAATCACTCAGATATTCAAGTCAATATGACACACGGCAAGATTTTAGTCCTTATATTTTTTTATATTATTAATTCAGGCAAACATACCTACAGTCTTACAAGACATACAGTTTTAACACACATAAAAGGAACTATGAAAGTAGCAAATGCATTTAGGCATGTATTTAATTTTCTATTCCAAAAATGATTCAAATTTCTGGGTCATTTATCATTTAATGATAGCATTTTACATATAGAATATACCAGTATCTCAAAAAATATTGTTAATGTATTTTAAAGCCGCAAACTTAAAGTCTATGTCAAAACCCATAAAACTTACTAATAAAGTAATTTTTAAGGTTTTTAAAAAAGATTTTATTTTAAGTTTATTTATTTATTTATTTAGAGAGAGAGGCAGAGTGAGAGAGAATCCCAAGCAGATTCTCTACTGTCATTGCGGAGCCCTATGGGGGGATCTGAACTTATGAACTGGGAGAGACCATGACCTGAGCCAAAACCAAGAGCTGGGCTGGACGCTCAACTGACTGAGCCAACCAGGCACCCCATGAAGTAATTTTTAAATGTAATTTTTACCTTCATAGCATTAGTCAAGCATCTAAAATAAATTTCAATGTAATAAATGACCTTTCTTATAAGCATTTTTTGCTTAACACAGCTGACTTGGCATCTGACTCGGGCACTGGGCATCGGTGCAGAATAGTTGAAGTGCACTACCATCCGATGGGTGGAGTATGGACAGATACAGAGTACTGTTACAGAACCAACACAGTGGCTATTAGTATGCAAATAAAACTCCACAAAGCAGCATCCTCTTTTTACCAAAGTGATAATCAATACCATGCTTTTCCTGGGTACCTATTTAGTAACGCTGTGTAACAGCAACCATTTAATTTTACAAATACAGTCCTGTTTAAATAGTTAAAAATGATCAAGTCTTGAGATTAAATTGCTGTATATGAGATTATATTTAAAATAATCCACAGAATCATATTCCAAAGCACAGTGAAAACTCACTGCTCTATAACAATGGTAAAGTTTCTATTTTCAAAAGAAAGGAGCCGCTGTCACCAGTGATACTGGTGAAATAGGTGAAGGGGCAGTAATCAGTGTAGGGTCCCACGGGCCCAAAGGAAACCCTGGGAAATAAGTGGGGTTAAATTTGAGAAGCTGTGAACTGGAAAAGCAGACAATTAAAACTGAAGTTTGTTTTTTATTAAAAAACACCTGACACATTTTATAGGAGTCCAACGAATTCACAAACATATAACAGTTTCCTTTGGTTAAAAAAAAAACAAACCTTTGAATTCATGTTTTTATTTCTAGAAACTACTTTTTCCAACATGAGATTATTTAAAATGAAGGAACTGCCATTACTTGAGGGTAGGGGCAGGCAAGACCCAGGATTTCTGACCCTCAGTTCAAGGGGTTTTCAATATACTAACCAAAACCCCGAAATAACTTTGAAATGCCTATTTAGAAAATATTCACCAAATAAGACCTATCCCATCCAGATAGGTAAACTGCAGTTCACAGGATGGCAAAATATACAATCAAGAAAAATGTAATTGTCTAAGGTTTAGGACATAAAATAAAGATTTGTCTTTGAAATATTGTGTGTATACAGTTTATCACAGAATGAGAAAACACAAGCAACGATAAGAATCACATTTTGACTGTGGAATGGTTACTTGCATACTTTCTGATAAAACACTAAGAATAGAATACAAAGTAGAAAATATATGGTCAAAGAGCATATTTAATTTACTAGTCCTGTTGAACAAATGTATGGAATATTATTCAAATTATTCCAGAAACCAACTAAATAAATCAGCTGCTCCTGACTCTTTGCTATGCCTTAAGTTAAATATCCCATTAAAGGCTGAGGACAAGAAAGGCAATGATCCTCAACTATTCGTTTATGGTAGCAGCACAACTAAAAGCTATGGGTGAAAAAGATGAAATTCTTAACTAAAATGAGAGTTAGAGATCATCTGAAGATTTCAATTACTCATACTACTTGTTAAGTCAGAAAGTATATTTCAGATTGCCTGAGTGGCTCAGTCGGTTAAGCATCTGACCCTTAGTTTCAGCTCAGCTCATGATCTCATAGTTTGGTAGTTCAAGCCTTGTGTAGGACTCTGTGCCGAAAGCACAGAGCCTGCTTGGGATTTCTCTCTCCTTCTCTCTTTGCTCTTCCCTGGCTTGTTCTCTCTCTCAAAAATAAATAAATAAACATTTAAAAATCTTTTTTAAAAGTACCTTTTAAAAATTTTTAACGGATTTTTAAAAATTTGTTTATTTTTGAGAGACAGTGTTGAGTGGCGCAGAGGCAGACAGAGAGGGAGACACAGAATCTGAAGCAGACTCCAGCTCTGAGCTGTCAGCACAGAGCCTGACGCAGAGCTTGAACCCACAAACCAAGAGATCATGACCTGAGCCGAAATTGGACGCTTAACTGATGTAGCCACCCATGTGCCCCAAGAAAGTACATTTTGTAATCAGTTCTTTCCTTTCCCCTCAAAGTTATTTTTTAAGTTAGTGATTTCATATATGTAAATAACTCTTACAATACACAAAATTTCAACCAGTAAGTGATGTTAATGATATTAACAAAATTTAATCTTCTTTTACTTAATCAGTCTAAACAAATCCTCACTTTCCCCCAAGACGAGTGAGCAGATGATCAGTACCCAAGTTGCATATAATACATGGAATAAGCAGTATAAATTTATAGTATAAATGTATACTTCTATAATTGTAATTTAAATAAAACAGTATCTTAATAAAATTAGCCAGTGTTTAAAAATATAAAAATGAAATCTTAAAATATAAATTGTAACATGACTTATAATTCATTATTAGGAAATAAAAGCAAAATTCTCAACGATATTGGAGTAAAGTCACAAATTTTATTGAGATAATTAAGTAGATGTCTTTTGTATACTTTGAGAAACTAGAACGTTAATAGTAGCTGAGTGGGGAAAAAACTCAAAAGGGCAGATCAACAAGGCAAAGCCGGCCAAGTCTCAACTGGAATTAACTTAGCAAATATTTAATTAACCATCCATATTTACAAACAATGAAACTATGATGGGGAGTAAGCCCCATCTGTCCCTACTGTTCGTTTAGAGCATAAAAGAGAAGAGAAACAAATGACAAAGTGCTAGGTAATGTGGGATATATAGCCCTCTAGAAATACCCAGCAAGAGGAAGGCTTCCAGAAGGAACTGACTGTAAGAGCTGAAGAAGAATGGGAAAACAGAGGTAAAAGAATTTAAAATAGGCAGATGAAATAGTATGTGTGATTGAGAGATTTTTAGGACCAGGATGAGAGAAACTAGCTGACGAGTAGAGCTGGTAGGTGGGAAGGAACGAGGTTGAGGAGAAGTGATAGGCCGACCTCAGGCTTTATTAGGAACCTGGACATTAACCTGGGACAATGAGGAGCCATTAAGGGTTTTAAGCTCGGGACTAACAGGATCAAATTTGCAATTTAGAAGGATGACTGGTTTAGTTCCCTCCTCAAGAGCAGGTTGTGTAGGGAAGGGAGACAGGAAAGGCAAAACTAAAGGGAGACTTTCGATATAGAGATAAGATGATCATGGCCTTCACTGAGTATTGAGAAGAAGTGAAAAGATGAATCTAAAAGAGGATCCTTATCAAGAATGGAAAGGACTTACCTGGTGACTAAATGGATGTGCTATAAAGAATGAGAGAGAGAGTTGAGGACTCTCAGGTTTCTACTGAGCAGCAAGATGGATGGATAGTGGCGGCAGCTCATGAGAAAGTGAGCGCACAGAGTACTTTTGCTAGAAAAAAATAGTGAGTTTTGAAGAAAGTAAATGTGAGGTGCTTACTTAACAAACAAGCAAAGTTGTTCAATAGACAGTTGGATAATAAACACCCTACATTTCTACATTTCCCTTTTTTAAATGTTTATTTGTGTGTGTGTGTGTGTGTGTGTGAGAGAGAGAGAGAGAGAGAGAGAGAGAGACGGGGGCGGGGGAGGGAGAGAACGAACACATGCAGGGGAGGGAGCAGAGAGAAAGAGAACCCCAAGCAGACTCCATGCTGTCAGGGCAGAGCCCAACACAGGGCTCGATCTCAAGGACGTGAGATCATGACCTGAGTTGAAGAGTCAGACACTTAACTGACTGGGCCACCCAGGCGTCTCTCTACATTTCCCTTTTTATACCCCTCTCTTCATTGAATCCCTTCAATCCTAATGAGAACTGCATTAAGTTCCTGATTTTTTTCATGCTGCTATAATCAATCTTTGGTGTGGTAGTTTCATTACCTGATAGCAAAGGAGTCCCAGCTTTATCCAGGTCAACTTCATGAGTAAAATGATGGGGTTCGGGGTGGCAGGAGGTGAAAGAACATGGTACCCCCCCAAAATAGCATCTTGAAACATTAAATACTTTCAGCTGAAGGAGGTTAGGAAAACAGCAAAAGGTAATGACCTTCCTGCTTCTGTTTTTCTTAATTTCCTTCAGCCTAAAATATTCAATACACCAAAGCTCCTATATCATGTAAGATTGACATTAAATAAATTTGTGTGAATATATAAATTTGTATGCTTTTTTTCCTGTAGTCTTTTGTCAGTTTACTTTTCAGGCCCAGTAAGTGGGTTGAAGAAAAATTTTCCTTCCCTATAGGTCCTTGGAGCTGAATTGTTTTTTCTTTCAGTACATTTGGATGGAGAACATTTGGCATGTAAATTATATCTCAATAAAGCTGTTTTAAATTTATTTTTATTATATTTTTTTGCTGGGTTTTTTTTGAAGTAATAATGTAACATTTTTAGCAGATGCTAAATATGTGTTCTTTAGCGATCTGTATATCTATCAGAGTATCTTCTTTCTTTAGACTTTTAATAGTTTTAGCAGATTGAAGTTCAATTTCAGGTCTGAGATATGCAGTAATAAAAGAAATCATAAAAATTTAACATTTTAGAAAAAGTGGCAACATTTAAGTACTTATAGCAATACTCTGTCTACTGGCAATTCAAATACAGATTTTAAAAGTTCATTCAAACCAGAGAATACACAAAAAATTTATTGTTGATTCTGTCTAAGTATATAATTTAAAAAAATTTATACAAGCTATAATTTATAATTAGACATTTGGGGTTTCTTAAACTAAGATGGGTACTTAAATTTTTTATTATAAAAATTTATAAAATATTTAAAAACAGAATAAAATAATGAATGCTTCTATACCTCATATTTGGCATTTAGCAGTTCTTAAGATTTTGCTATATCGGTTTTATCCATCCCCTTCTGCCTTTAATTCGTATATGACCGGAATTAAACTATCTATGACAAAATTTTTCAGCATATCTGGTCAAAAAAATGATAGAGACAGATAAAAATATTATTTGCTATTACCTACTAACAAAAAATAATTACCAAGTTAAACAGAAGTTCTAAAAATATTTTAAACTAAAGAGGCTCTTTTTTAAAATTTTTTCAATGTTTATTTATTATTGAGACAGAGAGGAACAGAACATGAGCGGGGGAGGGGCAGAGAGAGAGAGGGAGACACAAAATTTGAAGCAGGCTCCTGACTCTGCGCTATTAGCACAGAGTCCAACATGGGGCTCAAACCCACAAACTATATAGATCATGACCTGAGCCGAAGTCGGACGCTCAACTGACCAAAACACCCAGGTGCCCTTTAAAGAGGCTCTTAACGAAAGAAAAGATCTTATATCTTAAAAAAAAAAAAAAAAAAAAAAAGGAAAAGAAAAAAGAAACTTCAAATAAACAAAAGGCCAAAATGCTGGTACATGTTACCCATCACTTTTTACCTTGGCTTGAAATCACCATGGTGAGGCCAAGACAGCTTTTTAAAGAAAATGAGAGGCTCCTGGGCAGCTCAGTCAGTTAAGCATCTGACTGTGGGTCAGGTCATGATCTCACCGTTTGTGAGTCTGAGCCCTGCGTCGGGCTCTGCGCTGACAGCTCCGAGTCTGGAGCCTGCGTTGGATTCTGTGTCTCCCTCTCTCTCTCTCTGACTTGTACCTCCCTGGTTTGCACTCTGTCTCCTTTTTGCCCTCAAAAATAATTAAACATTTAAGAAAAAAAATAAAGAAAAAGAGAAAGGGAGGTGAATTTCTAGTTAACGAAGGAAAAAATTGGATATCACAATATTTATTTGAAGTAAATAAACAGCAAATAAAGAAATAAAGGTGAAGATGTTTCTAAGTGTCACTGTTGTGTTTTCAGATTGAAACAATCATAGTTAATTGCAAAAAAAGTTTTAGAATTCTTTCTAATTTTGGCTAAATTTCATTTGTGTATCATTTTTGATTGAGAATCTCTCAGCCCAAGCATAGAATCCAGGTGAGGGAAAAGATACAAGATGGCTTAAGAACAAGAAAGAGCAATTAAAAAAAATATATGTGATTTTTAAACATGTCCATTTCAAGTTAAACATTTTTTTTATTAATGTTTTTTATTTATTTTTGAGAGACAGTGTGAGCAGGGGAGGGTCAGAGAGAGAAGGAGACACAGAATCCAAAGCAGGTTCCAGGCTCTGAGCTGTCAGCACAGAGCCCATGTAGGGCTCGAACCCACGAACAAACCATGAGATCACAACCTGAGCTGAAGCCGACGCTTAACCGACTGAGCCACCCAGGTGCCCCTCAAGTTACTTTAAATAGATACATCTATTCCTATCTTTTTTATTTTAATTAAGTATATTTTCTAACATTAGCTGCTCTCTTGTGTACCTGAGGAATTAAGTTACAGTCCTTCACTGTTTCCCCTCCTGTTATAAATACCACAGACATAACAGATCCTGCAGAAAAGTTATAAAAATGTAGGAACTTCCAGTAATGGTAGTGAAGTAAAGAAATTTTGAGAACCCTCCCACAGATACAATTATATAATCTGGACAAAATATAAAAATAACTCTTTATAGGCACTGGAAAACATCTAAAAGAAAGCATAAGCTGGCAGTAGCAATTACTCTTGAAGAGCTACAACTACCAAGTATAATTTGTAAGATTAAGCTTTTCCTCAATTTTCCATGGTAAAACAGTGGGGAAGAATCAGAGGAAAAGAGCCTCTACAGGCTAGAGATCAAAGACAGCACAATGTAAGAGGAAATTTAGGGGGGGAATCTGGAAATGAACCAACTGCAGAAGGACTGAAACCCAAAATCTGAAAATAAACTCTTCCCAAATACTTGGCTGATTGCTAAACTTTGAATACATGAGAACACCCCCCGAAGCTTGGCAAAAAGGTGAGCAGAGACCAAAGAGGAATGTCACTCTTGAAAGACAGAACTCTAATGGGTGAGTTCTGAGGCTTTTATAAAAACTGAGTTTGGGGCTCCTGTGTGGCTCAGTCAGCCGAGCATCCGACTTTGGCTCAGGTCATGATCTCAAGGTCTGTGAATTAGAGCCCCTGCATCGGGCTCTGCGCTGACAGCTCAAGTCTGGAGCCAGCTTCAGATTCTGTGTCTCCCTCTCTCTCTGCCCGCCCCCTCCCCACATGCACACTCGCTCTCTCTCTCTCTCTCTCTCTCTCTCTCAAAAATAAACATTAAAAAAATTTAACAAACAGTTTATTCCCCAAATGTACACAGCTTAGGCAGCAGAAAACTGAAGCTTACTGGTTTCACACCAGGGAATAAAGTTTAAAGCTGAGAGAACAGCTGGAAATTAAGGGCGAAATCTCCAAGTGTAAGGGAACCGGAGAGACTGTGCAGCCAACTCTGAACATAATCTCTGCCCACACACTTTTCTGACTACCAAATCATACACGTATGGGGGGATCCAAGAGGATCAGGCTAAAAAAGCAGCATATGGAAATCCTAGAAAGTAAACAGAGACCTCAGCTTCTGTACAGCACAGAAGAGACAAATTTGCAGCTGAGTCCAGGAAAGTTAACTGTCTACTAGAGTAAACAACCAACAATTCAAAAACAAGAAACCCACAGTCCTCCACACTATAGAATCCAGAGTTGTTGACTAGCAAACAACAGGAAAATATGACCCATGTTCAGGTAAAATAGTCAGTTAATAGAAACTGACACCAAGTGGACTCAGATGTTGGATTTAAGAAAGGTTTCAAAGTGGCTTTTATGATTATGTTCAAAGAATTAAAGGAAAACATGGTCTGGACAGATAGGGAGTCTGTGGAAACTGTAGAACAAAATCCAAATGGAAATTCTAGTCTAAGCAAGATAATAACAGTTTTATTGACAGATCAATAAAAATTTGAAGACCAAAGAGTAAGATTTAAGAAGGATGAACAATCTTATTGATCTGTGGGACAACATAAAGTGATTCAACCAACATATACGTAACTAGAGTTCCAGAAGGAAAGGAAAGAAAAATGGCAGAAAATGCAAGAATAATGTAAAAGCAAGTTAAAATCTGAAGGATGGAAAGGAGTCTGAAGCTTTAAACAAGGATATCAACCCCAAAAAAATGTTAGGATAGCTCATTTATAAAAATAAAACACCTTTTAAGACTATTTCTATATTCTTATCAAAGAATTATAAATGCACCTCACAGCAGTTTGATTTAAAAGTTAAAATTGGAGTAGTGTACAACAGCCTGCTGATAGTTATTTTTTATTACAACAGTGTCTGAATTACACTATCCTGTGCTTAACTTTAGACATTTAACATCTGTGTCAGCTATAATACCATTTAGCTCACTGCTTTGAATCCATGGTTTCTGGATAAGAATGTCTAAATTTAGAAATCTATTCAAGAGAATGGAAGCTCGACAGACCTCTGTTGGGCTTATTTTTATGTTAGAAGCTGTTTTCTAAGTCTTCTCTTATTGCTGGTATTAAGACATCAGCTCATAGGCAGTGTAAACAATGGTCTGATGGGGCACCTGGGTAGCTCAGTCGGTTAAGTTTTAATCTGAGCTCCACATCGGACTCCTTGCTGTGGGGAGCCTGCTTGGGATTCTCTCTCCCCCTCTCTTTCTGCTCCTCCCCTGATTATTCTCTCTCTCTCTCAAGAAATAAACATTTAAAAATACATACATACATAAATAAATAAATGGTCTGAAGCATGTAGCAGTTAAACGAGATGCAAAACATGAAAATAAAGTAGATAAATGATCTAGAGTAGAATATGCTCGGTATTGTCCAGCTCCCAAAAGTAAAGGCAGCAAACCAAAGGCGTTAACACATGCGCACAGGATGTCTGCAGAAGGGGGCTGAAGAGCAGGCTTCTTCCCAAAGGGTTTCTGGCCACGGTGTGAGGGCCACTGGTGGGTGCTTAAAATGTATGATGTAGCACAATTTGTATTTGCCTTTTCCAGTTTGTTTTGTGTAGCATTAAAACAAACAAACAAACAAAACCCAAGACCATCTGGGGAGGGTAAATAATCTCTTAATTTTAACATTTCTCAATTTTTGATACTAAGTTTTCCATCATTCAGTTCTGAATTTTTATCTGTAATCCTTTCCCATAACTCTTGTACTTAAGCATTTGGGGCTACAATTTTTATAATATTTGTGATGTTACGGGGGAAAAGGACCAATCTTCAAATCAGTCTACTACACAGAGATCAAGGAATATTAGAAAATATACTGTTGAATTTTAACACATAGCAAAAGTCCAACCATGCAAGCCTTCAGATTAAAGTCTTTAGTGTTCTTATTTTCTAAAATAAAGCTTATGATCAAGATAAACATTACACTGTTATAAATGAAATTACATCAATTACAATCTTATTATTCTGTTGGTCCTCAATTTAATCTTATCTAAAAACACATGGTTATTATGATGTGTTGAAATTAAACCCAGATATGTGTTCTCTCAATTATTTTGCTAGTCTTGTACTTTTTATTACCAATAAAACCTAAGGAAGGTGTAGAGATTTCCAGTGTTAAATTTTCTGTTTTCATTTAAGAGAAAGCATAGATGATAATCTCAAACTCAAATATACACACTTGGTCTTATTTGGATGATTAAATTAGTTTTGTATATCTGTCAATTTTTACCTGCCTATAGTCCCTCTATATGAACATACCGCAGCTGTCTGCTTCTCGCTATGTTTTATGGATGCCTAACAATGTGCCATGTAACAATGTGCCATGTAAACAAAAAGGGCACAAGATAAAAATATCTGATTATTCTTTTAAAATTCACTCCTAAAACTAGAGAAAATTCTCTACTTTTTTGCAGATTCACTTACATTTGCTTTTTTCTTTTTTTTTTTTTTAACAGAAAGAGGGGAGGAGAGGGAGAGAAAGAATCGTAAGCAGGCTCCATGCCCCGTAGGGGGCTTGATCTCACGACTATGGGAAATCAAGAGTCAGATGTTTAACAACGAAGCCTTATAGGCGCCCCTACATTTACTTCCTAACTAGAAAAAGAAAATAGATACAGATTAATGTTCCCGGGTACTCACATAATAACTCACAAATAAACTGGTAAAAAAGAATTGTATCACATTTGAATATTTTATAAATTGCAATGAGAGTTTTCTTACCTTCAAAAGTTCAAAGTAATGTAGACAGTGGTAAACAGGGGCTAGAAGTAGCCTGGGTAAAACATACTGAACAGCTTCTTTGAAACCTTCGCCTATTGACTAAAAAACAAAGTGATTAATTTTTTTAAGATTACTTTTCAGACATCATAGATCTTGATTTAAAAATTACTATACCTGTAAATAGAGCGCTGCTCCTGGCTTTGATAACTGACTAAGGAAACGATCATGAAAACCAGGCCGTAAAATATCTCGAGCATATGATTCATATGGATCAAATGCCAGTTCCTTAGAAAATAAAGAAGGTAAAACATAAACTTTCTCCAAGTTAAAACATAAATAACCTACCACCAGAAATACAGACAGATTAAATTACAGGTACACCTAAGCTAGCACAATTAGGTACTTCTCTTAAAGCCTCTAAATAAAATTACATGGCCACTAATTATAATTCTAGTAAAATACATTTAATAGTCTCCAGGAAGAGAGTAAGTAAATCAGGCCTTTCTGATGAATAATGCCATCCTTGTATTTTATGATACTTCCCATCCAAGGATCCTAGTAGAGCATTATCAACAAAAATAGTCATAAGAATGGGCAGACTTTTGGTTCCAGAAAACAAAGTTTAACCCGAACAACAAAAAATACAGATATCTACAATGAAATAAAGTATAATAAACCTTTAGAATACGGGCACCCAACATTTATTTTCTCAAGGTTATTTCTTAGTGCTAAACTTTTATTTTCACATTCTGTAAGCCAGAGGTAACAGTTTATATCAGCTAAAATTCATTGTTATGGCATTCACAAGCAATTAAACAGGAGTTTAATTCAAACTGCCAAAAAATTCTATCATCAATCAATAATAGACTAAACAGTTTTAATGGTTAGGTTGTAATCTGTTGGTTTTGATGATTCCTGAGGAACAAGACAACAGGTGTCTTGATTTTAGCAGGAGCCATCCTATGCTCTGTTCTTGGTTTAAACAACTATTATGAAAACTGCACATTCTAGCAAGAGCTCATTTCTAGGAAGGATAATTAGAAAGAGGAGGAGGACATCTAGTGGAGGAGTACAGAAGAGGACAGAACAAACGATACTTGTGTTAATTAATTACCCTTAATGTTTCTTAGATTTGTTTTTTTTTTAAGATTGAATAATGACAATATTAAGATCAGAAATCAGGAGAACGGAGTTCTAATCTCTGTGAAACACAATATGGCTTATAAAGTTCTAAGTCATCCTGAATTCCTTGAACTGGCTCCTAACTCATTTCCCAATTTCAACTCCTTCAACTACTTTCCCAACTAAAAATTTCTATAATATAAACTGGAACTTGCAGTTCACTGTAGGTTTTACAGGAATGGATGGTAAGTTTTCCGCAGTAACAAAAAGAAGGAGTCAGGTATGGGCAAAGTAAATGGGAGAGAGGAATAAAATTGTGATGTGATGCTTTTACCTTGGGTCTCCTGAACTCCAGAAATGATCTTGTACAGGAGATAATGTCTGCCCTCCTTCTCTTTGAGTAAATTTTAATGTACTATAGAATTTTTATATACATAAAGCAAAGGCTAAGACTGAAGTGGCTTAAAATCCCAACTTGAGGGTCACAGAGACTCAGGTTCCAGTTCTGATTGTGCTACTTATTAGCTGTGTGAGCTCTGATAAACAAAGCCAGTTTCTTCATTGGAAAATGTGGATAATACCTATTCTCAAGGGGTTGTTTTAGGAATTAAATGATATCCTATGCAAAATGCTTACCAACAGTGCACGCACATATAAAAGTACCTAATAAATGGTACTCAGTATTAAAATGTTAACTGGCAAATTTCAAAAGAGAAAAAAATCAACAACAGGGGATCCAACCTCTCATCACATAGTTTTATCCTTGAGAATAAATCTGTAAACTAATCAGAAAATCATGTATTAACCGATATGTTTACTGGTTAAAATTGAAGATTCACCAAAAAAAATGATCAATATACATAATTGTAGATCAATGATTAAAATGTAGAAAATATTCTAAACATACAGAAAAGTACAGTAGAACAACTAATGTAACTATATTCACCATTTAGCTCCAAAAATTTCAACATTTTATAATAACTTGTTTCAGCTTAAAAAAAAAAAAAAGAAGTAAGACAGTTTAGTGGTAGCTGATCCTCCTTTCACAAGCTTGTCTCCTCTCCTGCTGATCCCCACAGGAAATCATTTCCATGTATGCTTTTATATCATAATTACATATATATCAAGAAATAAGGCAATGCTTTCAAACTTTATATAAATATCACAATGTACTTCTTTTTTTTAATTTAATTTTATTTTTTAATTTTTTTTAATGTTTTATTTATTTTTGAGACAGAGAGGGACAGAGCATGAGCGGGGAGGGGAAGAGAGAGAGGGAGACACAGAATCGGAAGCAGGCTCCAGGCTCTGAGCTAGCTGTCAGCACAGAGCCTGACACGGGGCTCAAACCCACGAACTGTCAGATCATGACCTGAGCCAAAGCCGGACGCTCAACCGACTGAGCTACCCAGGCGCCCCATTGTACTTAGTCTTCTGCAATTTGCACTTTACATTCAAACTTATGTCCAAGACTTATCCATTTGGATTAATGTAGTTTCTTCCATTCATTTATTCTAAATTCTTTAACATTCTATTGAATAAACATACATTTTTTGAGATAATTTAGATTCACATACAGTTGCAAGAAATAATATAGAAAGATCCTGTGTGCGCGCCACTCATTCCTACAATGGTAACATTTTACAATAGTACAATATAGTGTAATATCATGACTTGGCCATTGATACTGCCATAGTGAAGCACAGAACATTTCCATCACCACAGGGGTCTCCCCTGTCCTTTTAGAATCACACCTCCCTCCCTCCCATTACCACCCAACTTCAAATTATGTTTACATATTTATATATATTATAAAATAACAAATTATTTTTCATTTTGTAGCTCATACTGTGGCTGTCACATCTAAGAATCCTTTGCCAAAGCCAAGGTTGTGAACATTTAGCTATGTTCTAAGAGTTTTATAATTTTAGCT
Source organism: Suricata suricatta (assembly GCF_006229205.1). Lineage (NCBI taxonomy): Eukaryota > Metazoa > Chordata > Mammalia > Carnivora > Herpestidae > Suricata > Suricata suricatta. The sequence goes on along the minus strand of NC_043703.1, from coordinate 134,600,015 downwards.
CTTGTATAAGATCCATTTTATGTTAGTAAATAGTGTGAGATGAATAGTTTAACTTCATTCTTTCATATTCTCACAACTTTATAGTGTCTTTTTGTGAACAGAAGTTTTTAAAATTTTAATCCCTTATAGTCTGCACTCTCTAGGTTCTTTAAGAAATCTTTTCTATCTCAAAGTCATAAACATATTCTCCTATATTCTCTTCTGAACTTTTTTAAAGTTTATTTTGAGAGAGAAAGAGAGAAAATGTGCGTGAGTGGGGGGAAGGGCAGAGAGCGATAATCCCAAGCAGGCTCTGTGCTGTCAGCATGAAGCCCAACATGGGACTTGATCTCATGAGCTGTGAGAACATAACCTTGAGCTGAAATCAATCAGAGCTTAATTAACTGACTGAACCACCGAGGCGCCCCTCTCTTCCAAACTTGCAAAATTTGCTTTTCGTTTTTTAGGTTTTTAATCTGTTGAGAACTTGGGTATGAAGTGAGCTAAGGAAGGAATTTTTTCTTCCCATATGGATAACCAGTTTTTTTAAATAAACGATCTAGTTTTGCGATATAGCGTGCGCACGTGCACATGCACGCAAGCAGGGGAGGGGCAGAAAGAGAGGGAGACAGGGGATCCCAAGTCAGTGCACTGTCAGTGCAGAGCCTGACACAGGGCTCAAACCCATGAACGTGAGATCATGATCCTGAGCCTAAATCTAAAGTCAGATGCTTAACTGACTGTGCCACCCAGGCACCCCTGCTGAGAACAGATGTTCTTACATTTAATGAAACCCAGCTTATCAATTTTTTCTTTTATGGTGGTGTTGTCTTATTTAAAAACTCTTTGCTTATTCTAAGGTCATGAAGATCTCTCACAAGCTTTATTAAACTTTGAACTCACTCTTGAAGAAAAGTTTAGTTGGACAAAAAATTCTATTTTCCCTTAGTACTTGGAAGATATTCCTCCACTGCCTGTTAGCCTCTATTGTTAAAGAGAAGCCTTCTGTAATTCTAATGATAGTTCCTCTCAAGTAATACTCTCTTTTCTCTCTTACAGCTTCTAAGATTTTCTCTTTATCCTTGGTCTGTAGTTTCACTATAATATTTTTGGGAATAGGTTTATTTTTACTTACCCTGCCCACTATTTGGCATTCATTTATGATCTGGGAACTCATGTCTTGGTTTCTGGAAAATGCTCAATTTCTACCTCTTCAAATATTTCTTCTCCACCATTCTTTATCTGAAACTCCTATTAGATAGTCCTTTCAGTGCAGCCTTCATTACTTTCAGCTCTTCTTTCATACTCTTAACTGTGGTTGCTGTGGGTCACATTTTCAGGGAATTCCTCAATTCCTTCTTCCAATTCATAGATCTTCTCTTTGAACTAGGCCTAGCAAATGTTGACTACACAATGAGTCTTTCTTTACATTTATTCCCAATATCCCTTATTGCCTTTTTTAAGGGGATGTTTTTTTGTTTTTGTTTTTGAGAGAGAGAGCGTGTGTGAGCAGGGGAAGGGTAGATGGGGCAAGGGGTGGGGGGTGGAGGATCTGAAGTGGGCTCTGTGCTGACAGCAGAGAGCTTGATGTGGGGCTCAGACTCACAAACCATGAGATCATAACCCGAGATGAAGGCAGATGCTTAACTGACTGAGCCACCCAGGCACCCCACCGCCCTCCCCTTTTTTAAGTAGGCTATATGCCCAGCATGAAGCCCAAAGCAGGGCTTGAACTCATGACCCTGAGATCAAGACCTGAGCTGAGATCAAGAGTAGTACGCTTAACTGACTGAGCCACCCAGGAGCCCCTAATTGTTTCTTTTGATACCTACCTGTTCTTATTTTCTCTCCACTTATTTTTGTTTCGCAATGTCTTCTTTATAAATGGGTCATACTTCTTCATTTACCTCTTTGGGCATCCTAAACTTCTTTTAAAGTCTTCATATGTCTACTGTACAAAATTAATTTCATCTGGAATGAATTTTTTTTCCTAATTGCTGATTTTGTTAGATATCACACTCAGCATTATTGTTTGTCTTGCATTCTGGAATTCTGTATTAGATGTTTCTGAGGGGGAGGCTTCTAGTTTTTGGTTTCCTTTTTTTCTCTCTCATCTCTTCATGATCGCTTTTTCAGACCAGAACCTGCTCTGTGATTTTTGGGTCTCAGGCTCTATATCATATCGGCTTAATATTGTGGGATAATTTGTTAAGTTTTAAAGCATATGTTATAAAGTAGTCTTTCTGTTCTCGCACCTCAAGTCTACAACTTTCTATAACACTTTGCAGGCAGGAGGTTGACAGATTTCTTTGGCATACTCTTACAATCAGGGCCTGGAAACAAGAAGTCTTGCTCACTTTCATGGAGCACATTTAATCTTCATTATCCTTAATAGCTGAACACCCAGCTACCAAAGCTCATTACCTTGAACCTCTATTTCTGACCTTATTTTTGAGTCCAGTTATGTATATTCCTTCTTTTTAACTAAAAAAAAAATCCTTTTTATTTATCTGAGAGAAAGAGAAAGAGAGAGAGGAGAGAGGGGGCGAGCACACAAGTAGAGCAGAGGATCAAAGGGGGAGGGAGCAAGGGAGAGAATCTTAAGCAGGATCCACACTCAGTGCTGAGCCCAACATGAGGCTCGATCCAATGATCCTGGGATCATGACCTGAGCTGAAATCAAAAGTCAGATACTCAACTGACTGAGCCACCTGGGCATTTCATACGCAGATTCCTTTTTTAAAAAATGTACTTTATGACTACTATGTGTTTGAAGGAAGAGTGGAGGCGCCATTAGTGAAGCGTAAGCTTACCATACTGTTTTGCCTGAAAATCTTAAATTTTTTGTTTTACAAACTCAACCCTGTGTTTATGGATTTTAAAGAAAGAACAAAGTAAGAGCTAGAAGTCTCAGAATGACCAATACGAACTTATTAGGACTAACTCATATATTGTAGCATTTGAATACCCAAGGAGGGGGTTACTATTTTTTCACCCCCACGATATTTGAGTCCTAGACCTGATTTTTCTATTTTCACTCCTCCTATTCAAAATTATAATGTACAGTTATCATATATTGAATAGTTTACTGTGTGAAGGTGGTTAGCAAAATATTTTAGGTAGGTTACTTTAATTTTCACAAAAATCCTGAGCCTTATTATCCCTATTTTAGATATATAGATAGGGAAGCTTACAGATTTGAGATAAACTGCCCATAGTCACATACAACGAATAAGTAGCAGAATGTAGACCAGAACACAAGTAGTCTAACCTCAGATCCAAGTTCCATGGCTTCTTCACTGACAGGGCACTCATGGACTTTCTTAGCTTTGCTATGTAAGACAGATGACTGAGTGTCAGCTGTAAATGCCTCTCCTCAATGGGATCTGCTTTTTCATAATGGTTAACAGACTACTTTTTTGTATGTTTCATGACAATAGAAACAAAAGTTGACAATAACCCTATGAGGAACAGGCAATGTAGCTGCGTAGTCAGCAGTTAATATCCATGATTTTAGCTGGAAACATGAATTAAGACTCCACTTTTAATGCGATGTAGGGCTTTTATCTGGACTTTTTGAGGTGTATAATTAAAGTACTTACCTCTGCCAAATCTTCAAAGCAGCTTCCTACTAAGGGATGGGGACTACCTTCATCGGTCATTTCCACAGTATCTTCTATATGGCCCAGTAATTTTACACTAAGTTCATGTATATCTACTATACGACTAAATATATTTTCTACATCCTGTTGGGAGGAAAAACATATTACAAATTTTGAGCCAATAAGTCATTTTATAATCACAAAATTTAACATGACAAATACAACTATGAGAAATTATAACAACTTACAAATATAAGTAAAAAACAATTCAAGAATTCTTTTTGCAAAGGAGTACACTTTGCAAATATATTTCTTTAAGGTCAGCGGTTCTCAAAATAATACATAGCACTGTTTTGAAAACCGTATTTCCTTAAAACAAAAAAAAATGTAGTGAGAAGACTGGCACTTTTTTACATTTTTGCAAATCTCTAATAGACTTAATGGAAGGTAGCTGGATTTTCTTATATATTTCTGCATTTAATCTGTTGTGATACATTCTTTTGGTTAAAGCATACAAAGAAAATCTAGCTTTACACAGAGGTGGAAAAGGGAGGAATATTTTAATAGTCTATTCAAATAATTTTCTTTTTCAGTACAGTTTCCTTATTGAGATACATCACATACCATAAAATTCACTGTTTTAATTTGCACTGTTCAATGGTGTTCACATATTCAAGGCTGTTCAATTATCGCCACTATAAGATTCCAGAATATCTTCATCACCTCAAAGAGAAGGTCTACCTAAGTCCGTTAGCAGGATCCTCCATTCTTTTTTGCTCAGGGGCTGACAACCACTAATCTACTTTCTATCTCCCCAGATTTGCCCATTCTGGACATTTGATATAAATGGAGTGAACATGCTTTCATGATATTATGCCCAAACTCAACAAATGGTAGTTTCTTAAAGATTAGTTACAAGTGGAATCTGAAACCACATCAATTTTGTACTGTTACATCAAAATCTATTGGGCTATATTAAACTTTGAATGGATCCTTTACCCGTGTGTGTTTTTGTAGCATTATGAATTTGGTCACTTAGAAAACAGTGGTCCATTGAATTTTGCAGATTTTCCAAATGTTAACACACTTAACTACAGAATATTAAAAGACCAAACCTATTAGCATCATTATTGATCCTGGGAGTAGACACAAATTTTCCAAAATTTTATTTCATTTGAAAGCTCAAATTTTATCACTGTCAACAAATACTGCCACATTCCTTGAAGAGACAGGTTTGTTCATTTTATTCCCCCACTTCATTCGTTTTTGAGAAATGTCGGCCAACTAAACACGTCTAAATAACCACAGGCCTGTCAGTCATTCTTTCAGGTAAAAGTAGTGCTTCATGAAGAGAATGGCTAGTTCCGGTAGCAATTCAGTCACACAGCGCTTTCCTTCAAGACAGCCACCGTACCGAGGGGCGGAGCGGAAGAGCTCCCACAAGCCTCCGGGCTGCGGCAGCGCTCCTCTTGCCTGGCCTTTCCCATTGCACGCCCAACTGTTGTTCTACCAGTAGTGACAAAAAATGTGCACGAGTCCAGACAGTCCCCTTTTACTTCATTGCTTCATTCTACTCCTCTGTTAACTCATTTTTGTTACAGACAGACATGCATACAAGAACGCCCAATACAACACTTGGTGACTTATGACGTTCTGCAGGTTAGATTCTTGGACAGGCTTCTGTGATGGGTGGGGTTACACACTTAAAATGCCAATGGATATTTTCTTTAAAAAAGTCCACTGGTTTACCCTCCCATAAGTAGTGTATGGGAGTAACAGTTTGGTCAAACCCTTACATACAACACTGAATACTGTCAATCCTGACTTTTTGAAAAATGTGGTAATTAAAAAACAAATACTCATTTGCATTTGTTCAGTACCTATTTTTATGTAATTTTAGATGAGATTTTATGACATTATTTATTCTTTTAGCTATATAAAGATAATAATACACGGTTATTAACCTGAGAAGTTTCCTTATGCTCAATCCCTATTAATCACCACTATGGCCCCCAGGAAATCAGTGATCTACCTTCTGTCACTAAAGATTAGAATTCTACAATATTAAACAAATGGAATCATATATAATCTTATTTGTTTAGTTTCTAAGGTCACATTTTTGAAATACATCCACGTTGTTGCTTACATAACTACTTCATTCCTTTTAATTTTGAGTAGTATTCCACTGTATGGACATGTCACAATTTGTTTATCCATTTATCTGTGATGGATATTTGGGATGTTTCCAGTTTGGAGCCATTACAAATAAAGCTGCTATGAACATTCATGAGCAAGTTTTGTGTGAACATGCTTTCATTTCTTTGGGGTTAAAAACCTAAGAGGGGAAGTGCACGTAGTATGGCTAGTTTATGTATAATGTTACATCAATGGCCAACTGCTTTTCCTAAGTATTTGTACCAATTACATTCTTACAAGCAACAAAGGAATTTTACATTCCCACAAGCAGTTGCTTCACTCTCTTTCTGACATTTAGTAATGTCAATCTTTTTAATTACAGCCGTTCTAATGAGTTTGTAGTAGTATCTCATTGCGGTCTTAACTGCATTTCCCTGAGCACTACAGATGTTGAGCATCTTTCAATGTGCTTTTTGGTCGCTGGTATACCTTCTTTTATAAAGTGTGTAAATTTTCTGCCCACCTAAAATTGTCAGGCTGTTATTCTAATTATTGAATTGTAGAAGTCCTTTGTATATTCTGGGTTCAAGTCTTTTATTAGATATATGTATTTCAAATAAGTTCTACCAATCTGTGGCTTACCTTTTTATTTTTGTGACAATGTCTTTAGAAGAGCAAAAGTTTTTCATTTTAATGAAATTCAATTCATTAATTTTTTATTGTATGGTTCTTGATTTTTGGGTCCTAAGAAACCATTAGCAATTCTTTATTCCTTTATTTTTAAAAACACTTTTATTAAGGTAAAATTTATATACATGTAATTTATCCATTTAAAGTGAGCAATTCAATGTCTTTTTTGCTATATTTAAAGATTTGTGCAACTCATAAACTACCCCTGTCACTTTTCACGTTCGCTCATCGCCTAACGTGAGCCCCGGTCTCAGCTCCTGTAGTGGGCAGTGCTTTTCCGCCAGTCACCCAGGCCCAGAGCTCTGCCTCAGACAATCTACGGATGCAACCCCCTTGGACAATCTCTGCTGCTCTCAGCGTTCAGCATCTCCCCAGGACTCAATTAGGTTGGTTTGATCACTACTATAAGATCAGTAATCCGTTTCTAATTTTCAGGGTTATTGGCCCCCTCTCTTTGTTCCCCAAAGTATTGTTGTCACACTTCTATTATGGTACTTAGCATACTGTGCTGCAATTTAACATTAAGTTTACATTTCCATCTTGACTAGACTCGGTTTGAGGTAAGAATTGCTTCCTCCTCATCTTTGAATCCCTACTGCCAAGTACTATGTGGTGCCCAACAATATATACAGGCAGCACTAAGAAAGTATTAGCTGAACGACTCAAGTGAGTCAAAAAAAACAAAAAAAAATCTTCCACCTTAACAAGAGGCTTTATTCCTTGGAGTCCATGGAAGACTGTGAATTCACTCGCACTCATAGTTCAGTCTATTTTAGATTTGGTCTTTTAATTTTTGATGTTGAATTTATTGAAACTGTTGTAGCAACTCTGAGCTCAAACTATGAATTAAATCACACAATTTAAGAAATTATGACAAATTAGCAATCATAAACCACACAAATTCAAATTCGAGGGATCATGTGAAAATAACACCTGTAAAAATAACCACACATGCAATGATAGATGTATATACAACAATACTTACATTAGCTGAAAACAGTTTTGAGTTGGAGACAAAGGGCTCTCTAAAAACTTTTATAATTAAATTCAGTTCCCTTATGTACTGTCGAATTTCCGCCATAAATGCTTTTACCAAATCATAGTAAGTCTGCTCTCCTGAGGTGGAAGGCTCTTCATCAGTTAAAGATAATATATTTATATCTTCCACATCTTGATGAAACATATCCATCAATACCTACATAGTCAGAGATATACAAAAAACAGTACAGTGAAATACGAATCTATAGTTGAAGATAAGCACCCTCAAACAGTTCTTAAGTGATAAAAACACAATCATCTCTTCTTGGCTACACTGCCGCTGCTCCCTGCGAATCTTCTCTAAAACAGAATTCTACATCTAATACCACAAACTTTCTCCTCCAAGCTCTCTACTAATATTGCTATCTACCTGTCTTCCTCTCTTGTTAACCTATTGTTTCAAATTTGTTCCCAAATCCTGTCTTGGACTCTGTTTCATACCCCTGTCATCACCACTCACTCCAGGGCCTCATTGCCTTGCATCTGAAGAATTCAGTCTGCTATTTGGCCTCCTGGACCACATTTGTTGGAGACTCATCAAAACTAGTTCCGCTTCTTCAAAAAGCCTACTATTATTACACGATGTAATATTTTGTCTTGTATTACTTTCTGCTTGTTTCACAAATTTAACCTCCCTCATCAACTCTGGAGCCTAGTTTTAAACTTCTTTAGCATCTCCTCTCTGTACAAGCTCATAGTATGTCCTCAAAAATATTTTACTTATCTGATTTATTTAAAAGTATCAAATATTTTATATTCATTGAAAGATATTTTAAAAACCAAATACTTATTCATTTAAAAATATCAATACATTTGAAACCCAGCCTCAGATCAGATGATTTTTACTCTTGTTCACATTCTTTTCTTTATTATTAAAAAAAATTTTTTTGAATGTTTATTTATTCTTGAGAAAGAAACAGAGCATGAGCGGGAGAGGGGCAGAGCCAGATGGAGACGCAAAATCTGAAGCAGGCTCCAGGCTCTGAGCTGTCAGTATAGAGCCCAACGTGGGGCTCGAACTCATGAATTGCAAGATCATGATGACCTGGGTGGAAGTTGGACACTTAACCGACTGAGCCACCTAGGCACCTCTCTAAAAGAAAAAATAAACACTAGAAGATAATGAAGTGCATTTAGTAATTAGAGAGGATATTGCAAAATAAGAGTACAGTGAGCGAAAAAATGGAATGAAATGCTTCATCCGAAAATATTTTCTTTTCCGCAAAGTCATTTTCATACAATGAAAATATTGAGGGAGTCTAGAGCCATAACTAAGAACTTTAGACTGAGATCTGCAGTTTGAGTCCCAGCTTTGAAACTTCTCAAAAAAATTCTGGGTCAATTTTTCTCTCTCTAAATTTCAGTTTCCCTTTTAGAAGAGCATCCTCCTTAGAGGAGTGGACCAAATTGAATAAATTATATATATATATATATATATGCTTAACTTTCAATACTGTTTGCTCTTTTCATTTTTAGTAGGCACCACACACATTGTGCCCCAATGTTTGCTCTTAATATTATTATTATAATAAAACCACATAAGTAGTTTCTAAAGATAGCTAGGTATTAAAATAAAGCTCAAGAGTTTAGTATTTTTACATTTTCAAAATTTGTTGTCAAAATTCATCACCTTCTAAGTATTCCAATCTAAATAATTTAAAGAATTTCATTAATAAGAGATTATTACCATTATTGACTCTACTTGCAGGAACACATAAAAGAAAAATTGCATGACATGTTTAAACACAGTTCAGAGGCAGCTGGTGGCTCAGTCAGTTAAGCATCTGACTCTTGATTTTGGTTCAGGTCATGATCTCATGGTCGTGAGATCAAGCCTCAGGGCAGACTCCATGCTAACAGTGCAGAGCCTGCTTGAGATTCTCTTTCTCCCTCTCTCTCTGCCCCTCCCCTGTTCAAGACACACTCTCTCTCTCCCAAAATAAATTAATAGAACATTTAATAAAATAAACAGAGCTTCATAATATATATATATATATAATATCCTATTTCCATAAAGTGATATCTTGAATAGTTGCTATTAGATTACTAGAAATATACCCTAACACATAATATAAAATTTTATTGTCTGAATAGTATGTTAGCATCCAATTAAACAGGAATAAAAATTTAAGAACATACAGAAGATCAGTATCTTACCTTATCAGCACACATTGCCACTTTAATATCTTGTTTTGTAATTTCATAATGCCGTATATTTCGTACATAATTCCCCACCAACTTTAAAATATCTGCAGAAATGTATTCCAATACTGCTACTATGTAAACAGAAACCTGGTGGTCAATTTTATAACCTAGGACCTCCTGAAAAATTAAAAGAAAAATATGTTTAAAAATTATATACTATAAATTTGACACACTGATTAAAAAATTTTTTTAAAGTATACAATTTGGCTTAACTTTCACTCAGGCCTGTGATTATCAGCAACATTTACTTGTAAGTGGTTCATCTATGAATAACATACATATTGCTATTTGGAAATGTAAGGTAAAACAAAATTACCTATGATCATGTAAAATATACTACTAAATCATCCTTAACCTAGGAAGGGAAGCCCCAGTTTGGGGGATGGGAGAAATGCTCACTTTACCTAATTCAGAGTATCTGGAATTAACTATGACAAAAGAGGCTTTTTCTTTATGCAGAACAAAAGTTAATATATTACTGGTATTTGGGAATAGGTACTCGTCTTATACCTCTATTCTTCTTTCCAAAGGAACCTGGGATCCCAAAACCCTAGTGGCACATTCCTGGTATTTGTACTGCTTCAATGGAAAAAAAAAATCATGCTATGTTCTCCTGAACAATAGTGGTTGCTAAGAGTATGTTAAATAGTATTATTAGACTTCAAAGAAAGTATGGGCTTTTGTGGGGCTGACTAGTTCCAACAGGAAAGCAAACTTATTTTCTAAGCAATCCAATAAAAAAATACCTTGGAAATACGAAGTTTGCTTATAAATTGGGGACAGGTGGCATTTACCTTTAAAGGCATGTAAAAACTATGAAATGTTTATAGTGATAAGGATATGTTAATAAATTGAAATATCTGCAATTAGGCCATAATCATAAAATTCATAGTTCAGGATCATCATTAACACAGAGGAACATACACCTCGATGTGTTAATTCTCTTAGAGTGTAAGTCAATGTAGGGCTAGTAAAAATCATGAAAAGAATTAAACAGAAGTATGTAATTATGAATAGATTAGTAATTCCCTATAACCTGCACTTATTTCCTCAGACCAGTCAGATATAGACAGATATTTCTATTCCAACAACCCGAGAACAAAACATAACCTTTGACGGTCTTAAACATCACCCACGCGTTTAGTCTTAAACCTTAAGTCCTGGACAAGATCAAACAGACTGGAATTCCCTACCACCACCACTTGGAGCACTGTGACTATGGACTAAGAGTTACTTAATCACTTTTTGCCCTGGTCACCTTATCTACAAGCTGGGGATAATAATAAAAACTTTGTTGAGTAATAAAGATTAAAGATAATGTGTGCAAGCGTTAACATTTTGCTTGTATTATAGTATATACAAAATTATTGATATCAAAAGTATTAATTACTTTAATTACTGTAATATCTATATTCTTGACATCAGAGGTAATCTACAGTTTGTTAATCTTATTAAATAAATAGAAACAGCATTATTAGAGTTTCCAGCAATTATTCTTTCTACAAGTTATGGAGAAATTCAGCTGACTGATTTAAATGAGAGCTAGGACTCAGATGTTTAGGTAACCTCAGACAATTTTTGTTCAGATTTTACACTTAGCCCTGTGGCAGACTCACAAAGGTCCCCACACATCCAACAATGTGAAGGATTACATCTGAAGGATTTGTAGGAACCCTGAGGTCTAACCAACAAGACAGGAGTTTCATAAATTCTCTTTGAGGTACTGGTAACACCTGAGCTGAACAAAATCCATATTTATAACTTTTCTTAGTCCCTTCAATTTGCATATTTTTGTTGGTATGAAACTACTTTAAGTCACGTTACCCAACTTATACTTTCCTGTTGTCATATCATCCTTCCCCATGAAAGGACTTCTGGAAAAATTAAAATGACTTTTACTCTTCAATTGACTATAATCCACAAAATATATGCTGGTATTTGAAAATGATGGGTTTCATTTTGCTTCTAAAAGGCAAGAAGGTAGTATTTCAGCTTTACCTTTAACAAAGGATGAATTTTTTCTACTGGGAGAGATAAAGGGTTTCTTCGCTTCCTCTTTTCAATAGCCGACTGGGCGTCAGCTATTGCCCACTTATCAATTGGATGAGGGAAACTTTTTTGAACACGTTCCTTGGAAAATAGGAAAATAATAACTAAGCAACAAATATATTAAATAGTGCTCTTCACTTACAATTTACTTTAAAATCAAAGAATACCAAAAGCAGGCTTTACACATGTGCTATAATTCATACTACAAACAGAGTTAAGAGAAAACTATAGCTGTCAATGTATTAGTCTCTTAATTAAACAATTAAGAGACTAAACATTATTTGTATTATCTAGAGGAGAAAATCACATTCAGAATTTCAACTTTACTGTGATAAAGCTAATGACAAGAATGATTTGAATAAACAATGCTTATATAAAGTCTGAAGGAACAAGACCTCAGTCCAAGAAGCAAATATCTAAATCCAATTTTCATTCATCTGTCTTTTCAATACCAATTACATCTCAAGTAGCACTTTGCACTTGAAACCTCTAAGAAATTTTTTCTTTACTTTATTCAACATGCAAAAGTACTTGACTTCAAAACTATTTACAAATCATGGAAATCAAGGGTTTGCACTGGTAACAATTTTTATACACTGTAGCTCATCATTAAAGTTTGAATCCTCTAAAGGTTATTAGTTTTTACAAAGTACTTCTCTTTAATTTCTAGCACTTTGGTTAGAATTGCCATTGAAAGTAGAGGAATTCATGTTAATGTAAAAGCTGAATTTTCCTACTTTAATAAATGTGATTCACATCAAATAAAAGGGACTCTCATTCGCTCAGTCTTACATTCCACTTTCAGGATTCCACACAGAAAACCAGCAGAGGTCGCTATTAACATAATTTAAATACATATATATAACTAGTGCTTAAAAACTATTAGATAAAATTCAATATCACTCCTGATTTTAAATCTAAATAAAAGTTTTGTCAGTTGATATTAAAATGAAAAATACAAAGAGATAGTCATGTGACACTTTGGGGGGAAAACATATTGATTCTAGGGCATGTTAAGAACACATTTATAAAGTGAGAATAGTTTAACCCATTTAAGTTAAATGAATTTTCTCTTCATGTAGGTTTGAGGCTAAATCAGCTGCCAAATATAAGAAGTGACCTTTTCGATTTGAATTAATGGAACTGGAGGTATGTTGAAAGAAATTATTGTAGTTACAAATGGAGTTTACAAATATTTTGAAATGCCTAGCAGAAAAACTATTTGCCAGGACACTATTCAGGTAATACAAAGGTCCAAAATATGGGGGGGGGTTTGGCAGGTGAAAAGGGAGAAAAGAGAAGGAGGAGAAGGTGGAAAGCAACATCCAAAGCTAAAAGTCTTTTCCTTTTTCCCAGTCAGTACTAGACTTGCTAATCCAAAAATGACAATTAAGAGACTTAGGACTAACTTAAGTATGGCTTCCAATTAGAATTTTCAGTGATGGGTTTAACCTGAGGTTAACTAAATGGGTCTAACCAGGTGCAAATCATATAACGGTATGGCCCTGTGGCTGCTCTTTTCTTTTCCCTCGCTCCCTCTCTTCCTTCCTTCTTTTAACCTTAACTCACAGTAAGAAATAGTAAATTCTTAATACATCTCATTACATCCTTACACATCTCACGGTTCGTGGGTTCCAGCCCTGAGTCAAGCTCTGTGCTGACAGCTAGCTCAGAGCCTGAAGCCTGCTTCAGATTCTACATCTCCCCCTCTCTCTGACCCTCCCCTGCTTAGGCTGTCTCTGTCTCTCAAAAATAAATAAAAAACATTAAAAAATAAATAAATAAACAAAGCTCATAAAACAAACCCGCCCCTTATTACATGCAATGCACTGATACTTTCTATTCATTAAAAAAAAAAAGTTAACTGGGCAATGCAAAAAGTGATTTTATGGCTTACTAAAGTGTCTAAAAAGCATTGGTGTAGAACAGTGAAAGAAAAGTTAAGAGAAGTTGAACTCAATATGACAATTCTTAAATATATTTCATATAGGTCTTTGGAAAAAAAGGCATTGGTAGAATTGTAGAGGCAAAATGGGAGGCAGGGGTTGAGGTGGAAGGAAAAGAAAACAGAACAGCAATATCTTCCCATCTTAGTTTTATCCACCTAATTCCGAGTTTATCTATTGTTTTGAGAAAGAAGGGGAAAGAAAATCAGGAATAACAAAAGAAAAGGCAAGAAAGGAAAAATAATATTGATGAAAACTACATTTCAATCTTACTTATTAGTGTATTACTGGAATCAAATTACCAACTATATACTTAGGAGGTAATATCAAGGGTCAGAATGTATGGGAAAAGACTGGTAGGTTTAAAAAAAAAAAAGGTAAAAAAATAAAAAAGGTACCTTGAAAGGCCAAGTTGAAAGAATTGCTTTATCTCTTGTAGTGGCAAATTTAATAGAGCAAAATAAATTTTTATAATTACTTTACATGTATTTTAAAAGTATTAAAGCCCAAGAAGGAATTATCAATGAAAGATTCATGAATTAGAATTCTACTACTCTGCTACTTTAAGAGTAATAACTTCATTTGTTTGAAATGAGAAATTCCATCTTCATTAGTATCTAGGAGGCTTTGGGAAAAATAAATGAGATACAGAGCTAGGTTTAAGATTCAGCGATCTCTTGTCAGGAGAACTCTGTCTTTTCCTCTACATAATAAAAGGGTCAAAATAGATATCCTTGAAAACCAATTCCAACATAAAAATTTCCACACATGTACTTCAGTGCAAATATTCAGACCCACAGGTACTTTTGAAGTCCTATTTATAGTAATAAAGGCTTATGAATAGTAATAAAGGCTTATGCTGTGGGAGAATTTGGGGGGAAGAGGTTCTAGAAAGGTAGAAAATATGGAGAAATTACTTGGGAAATTAAATGTTAGTAGAATACTTACTATAATTATAAGGATTCTTTAAGATGTGAAGGAAAGAAACATGTTAATGAAAAAAAATGAATGGAAAAGTACACAAACTTTTAGAAATTTTAGAATATAGCTCATAGAAAAAAAAGTCTGTGATAAATTGTCTAAGAAACCCTGAGTTAAATGAGAAGAACATGTACAAATGTCCTAAGAAATCAAAGTTGGTTGGGACGCCTGGGTGGCTCAGTCGGTTAAGCGTCCAGCTAGGGCTCAGGTCATGATCTCACAGTTCATGGGTTTGAGCCCCGTGTCGGGCTCTGTGCTGACAGCTCAGAGCCTGGAGCCTGCTTTGGATTCTGTATTTCCCTCTCTCTCTGACCCTCCTCTGCTCACGCTGTCTCCCTCTGTCTCTCAAAAATAAATAAAAAACATTAAAAAAAAAAAAGAAAAAAAAGAAATCAAAGTTGGTTAAATACAGGACACACAGGACAGAAAGAAAAACAGAAAAGGCATTAATCAATGGAAATCAGTCTAATTAACCGGAGAGAAGGGAAAGAACAAGTATAATTATGAAAAGACAAGACTTAAGAAATTAAATAAAGAAAAAAGAAATTTAATAAAGAATATACTTTACCAGAGACATATAACAGAAAAATCACTATTTCTTTTTTCTTCAATTTTTTGTAAAGATTAAATATAGAAAATGAGGAGAGGGAGAGTGGACCAGATTGGAGCAATTTTTATACACTATCTTCTAAAACATAAAATTATTGGGGCGCCTGGGTGGCTCAGTTGGTGACGCCTCCGACTTTGGCTCAGGTCAGATCTCACGCTGTCTGTGCTGACAGCTAGCTCAGAGCCTGGAGCCTGCTTCTGGTTCTGTGTCTCCTTCTCTTTCTCTGCCCCTCCCCCTCTCATGCTCTGTCTCTCTCTGTATCAAAAATAAATAAAACATTACAAAAAATTTAAAAAAATAAAACATAAAATTATTTTGAAAAGACAGAAACAAATAACACATATCCCCCTCTACATTCCAGAGCACTCATATAAACGCTTCTTCATTCATCAGGAACACTGTCTGACAGACAGTAGTATTCAAATCACTTGGTGGATTAGTGAACTTGGGCTACATCAATAAAGCGCAATCCCTTTCATTTGGACTATGGTAGTTCACAATCTGTAGTACAATTTATCAAAAATTTTTAATTGACATTAGCAAGATTAAATAACATAATATAGATATGGATATAATCCATCAGTTTTCAAGCACTTTTGAAGTATGGATTTCCTAAAACTATAGGGCAACGAAAACCTACTTTTAGTTTTTCATTAAAATAAATCTCCTTGAGGCCAATTATTAAGGAAGAATTGCTACTCTACTTTGATTTATGTTTATACTTTAATCAAAACAAATTCTTTAGAAAGATAAAAAATTTACATATTGCATGAATTCAGATTGATTTTTTTTATGTTTATTCTTGAGAGAGAGAGAAAGAAAGAGAGAGAGAGAGAATATGAATATCAGCGGGGGAGGGGCAGAGAGAGAGGGAGACACAGAATTCAAAGCAGGTTCCAGGCTCTGAGCTGTCAGCACAGAGCTCAACACAGGTCTATTCTTTTAAGTACAATTTTTAATATGGGCCTCAAAAAACTTTTTTAAACTGATGAATTGGAGCACCTGGGTGACTTAGTTGAGCGTCCAGCTTGGGCTCAGGTCATTATCTCAAGGTTCATGGGTTCAAGCCCCGCATTGGGTTCTGTGCTGACAGCTCAGAGCCTGGAGCCTGCTTCAGATTCTGTATCTCCCTCTCTCTCCCTGCTCACACTGTCTCTCTCTGTCTCTCAAAAATAAATAAAAAATACTAAAAAATTTTAAAAATTAATGATTTATCTCTTACCTCAAAATTTATTTGAAGCGCTTATAAAATTCATGGCATTTATAATTAAAAAAAAGAAAAAGCTCTGTAACCGTATTAAGGAAATAAAATAAATATATTAAAGAAATATAAAATCCTTATGAAAATAAAAAATTATTTTCTGATAAAAAAATCTAGTACACCATTACATTCATTTAAATATCCCTATATATCCATATTCTTGTCTAAATACCCTTCCAGGAATGGTACAGGAAAAAGGGTATTTAACCACTGATTAGAAAAGACACCGGTTTTCACCTTTTTAAAAATCTATTCGGAACCTGGGTGGCTCAGTTGGTTAAGTTCTGACTCTTTGTCTCAGTTCAGGTCTTGAACTCAGGGTTATGAATTCGAGCCCCTCATTGCGCTCTGTGCTGACAGCTCAGACCTTGGAGCCTGCTTCAGATTCTGTGTCTCCCTCTCTCTCTGCCCCTCCCCTGCTCTCTATCTTTCTCTCTCAAAAATAAACATTTAAAAAAAAATTTTTTAATTAAAAAAACCAAGTCTATTCTACCATTCTGAGGGTTGTCTAATCTTAAAATAAGCAGAATAATAACTACTCCACAGGGTTGTGGTAAAGACATAACTATGTATATAACAGTACTCTGAAATTACAAAGCCTGTTACCCAACTGGTGGCTATTTCTATTACACTTATATATTCTTCCCAACCATTCCCAATCCCAAAGCCAGTTCATTGGTATATCACATGGCTACATCTACTTTAAGGGCTCATATTAAATGCCTAAAAATTAACACGACAGGGCACTGGACAATTATATATCTCCAATATCTCAGAAGTTTTCTGAGTATTAAGAAGCTATGAAATATCCTTTACTAATATTAAGAATCTTGAGGACCTATATTTTGATTAAATCAGTGCAAGTAAAAAACTGAGAGACTCAGTAATTTTCAGGAATTCATAGAGATCTTCAATATTGGAAAATTATATATTAGTTTCTGTATTAATTAAAATGAGGAAATCAGATAAACATATGTATAGTACAAGATATCAAAAAAGAACTGAATTTGAATTTGCAATGTTAATCAAGCCAGCCAATTCCTGGAATGTCCGCTAACATCAGAATGATAGTAAGTATGATGAATTTATTCCATAACCCTATTCCAATACGTTAGGCACAAGGCTCAATGATGTATTTTATAAACACTGTGGGAGAACCTAACTAGAAACCAAAAGAGCAACTGGAATTATTCATGGGAAGAGTCTGGCAACGAGTTCTATTAAAGATCTACTCTGAAGACCAATGTAATTAAGTGCCTAAAGGAAATCATGAATAAAAGATAGTTGACCTTATAATTCAATGGAAAAAATGGGGTAAAGATGTATAAAACTTTCTTTGAATTACTTAAGAAATCAAAGTGAATTACTATTCCATTGTATACAATCTTTTCTACATCCACCACCTCTGTAATTCTGTTTTTAAATATCTCTTTGCCTCAGATGAAATCTGGAACTTCTCCTGAAGACTTCTAGAGCAAAAACCGCCTTTGTCCCAAAACCTGCATGAAGGTAAATTTAGCATCTTTTCCATTCCCCAAGCTGTTTCTGGATCATGTAAAATCTTGTCATCAGCCTGTGTGACCCTACTGTCTACCTTAAGGACATTCTTAAGGTATTCTTCGAATACCTCATCTTGGATACCTTATAGCCCAGCCACCGTCACATGGCCACATCCTGCTTTGTGACTGTGTTACTCAGGAAATCTTAAATTCCAACAACTTTGTCTCAGATCCCAATCTATTCCTTTAATTCCCTCGCGCAGGTATTCTAACCTTATCAGTTCTTGACCTTATCGGGAAATCCAATACCCTCCCTCCATGTTTTTCTAACCTACTTGCCCTCTCCTGGCAGTAGAGGCCAGGAATGTACATCCAAAGAGCTGAGACTTTCTGGGCTAGTCTTGAGTTTGCTACTTATTAGCTGTGACCTTGGGCAAGGGCAATTTATCTAACCTCTCTGTGCTTCAGTTTCCACATTTATTCATTCAACATGTATTTCCTGAGTGCCTTCTCAGTGCCAGACATTGTTCTAGATGCTATGAATTTGGCAGTAAACAAGAAAAATAGCCTTGAAACTTGCATTCTAGTAAGGCAGAAAAACAGTACCATCTTCATGGGGTTATTAAAAATTTTAAATAAAATATAAACCATGGAACTGTTTAGAACAGTGAAGTTTACTATAGCAAGCACTCACTTCAATATCAGCCATTATTAAAATGTTTCACTTTTTCTCCTATCCAGTTTAGGTGTTCTGATACTCTTTTCAGAAGTTTCTCATTGGATATGCCTATATTATCAATCCCTCATCCCCTGGGGGACAGAGTAGGGGCTGGGGTAGATAGATATACCTCCTACCCAGCCACTGTTTGAGATAAAATCTTTTTTACATTCTATATGTGTTGTCTTTTGAAAGACTGTAAAGCCCTGTTATTACCAATTTCCACCACTTCCTTGCCCTACTATTCTACTGTGTATCTATGGCAAAATACCATTCAATCCAACTATCTTTTTTGTGCCCACATTTGAGTACTGCAAAAGAAATGTCAAAGAAACTCAAGGAGCTGTACCAGTATACATTCAAGGTCATTAAAGTCAAATGATCCTTTATCATTGCTAGAAAACTTTTATATTTCCAGCTCTATCTCCCATTTTCTACAGTTAGAACTTCAAACCTTCTTTCTTTTCTTTCCAGACTTTTGACTTCTTCAGGTGCCTCTTCTGGGAAGCTAATCTCTAAGCCCCGAAGCCTATAATACTAGTTTGTCCCTATTATGGTCTCCCTCATAACTTTTATGCACAGTGGGTCACATCATGTTATTGCCATCATTCCTGTCTGTGTCCCCACCAAACTTGAAGCCGTAAAAAGGCAGAGGCCAGGTCATCGCTGTAGTAGACTGCAGAACTTCCTAGGTTTTTACCTTTCTTTCCCTTCCAATTGGCGGGAAGGAGTTCATTTATTATCTAAAATAAGTGTAACAACTGAAGATCAATAGATTAACTAAAATGTTTATTAAACAACAGTGGGCTTTAAAAACAAAAGAAACATTTCAACGTATTCCACTCTTAAAACTGTGTGTGTGTGTGTGTGTGTGTGTGTGTGTGTGTGTATGCGTGCATTTGTAGAAACCAAGCCTTCAGAAGTAGTTTTTAGAAGCCAGCAAAAGTTCATTTCAGGTGAAAGCAAAACATGGAATAGCTGGACAGCTACAACATGCAAGTTGTTATATCCCTACTGCAAAGTTTAGAATACATCCAGTTTTCATTTTTTAATAGCACACATAGATTTGGTGGACTTGAAGAACAAACACGACACTACAATAAGTACACAGTGTGTGGTTGTGTGTGTGTGTGTGTGTGTGTGTGTGTGTATAAAGTAATACAAGGCAAAATTTATCATACCTCTACATCTGAAACACTTCGGGGCTGAGCTTGGCATAGCATATTTAATAACTGCAAAATTAATTCTTCAACATACTGAAGAGCATCATCACTAGACTCAAGAGTAGGATGAACTTGCCCCTGGACCTAGAAACAAAAAACAAAGTAATTAAAATTGTAGGTTTATATTCAAGTACATGGTCTGAATTGCAAGTACAGATTTAAGCGTGATGACCCAGAAGTCAGGAGTTCTCAAACATTTCCCCAGCCGCATACACCACACATGCTTATGAACATGCTCCTGGAGATTCAGATACCTAACTGCAAATTTCAATATATTTTTTTCTTAAACCACAGTTACCCTGAGACATGGGAATGCAGAGAAGGAGGGAGAGACTATGGTTTTCATCCAGAGCCGGTGGTAGTTAAGAGTATTTACTCAACATACTGCTTGGGCAAAACTGACCTCCCACGGGTTTCTGGCCCTTGTTTTACCTCTACTTTTCCTCCTAAACAGTAAAATTCAAGAAGATTTCTCTTATTCAACAATGTAACACTAGCACCTAGCACTGTGCAGGGCACATAATACAAACTTGATAAGTGCTTGTTGAACACAAAGTCACCCTATATCAAAGGACACAAAATGGGCACTTTTGACAATGTGTGACTGTCTCTGCTTTACGAAGTTAACTTGGTCGTCACTCATTCATCAATCTCTAATAATCTTTACCTTCCTTTTGCTCAACCATTTGTTTGGAGGCCATCAGGCCACTGGCCTCTGCAAAGCTTACATTTTAATACCAGCATGATGGTCTTTATGTGCATCCTTTGTCACCCACTATGGGTCACAAGTATTCCTTTTAAAAGGTGACAGAAAAATCGGTTCCAGGAAACAATGTATGTTTAAAATATACTCAACTCTCCAAAGGGCAGCGCCCTCTCGGGAGAAAAGTGCACAGTACTCGCTGGCCAAGAGCATTAGTATGATCTGTCCTATTATACGTCATTAGCGGGCAGGGTACGACAGCCTCAGTGTCAGGGTAGTTCTTATCGCCAGTGTACTATTTAATGAATTTCTGAAATGTGTGTTAAAAATCCATACATAGGTATAGATCCATACATACGCATTTAAAATACTTTTTAAAGAAAAATATTTTAGAGGCAAATTACGTGACAATTCAGAACTGTGGGAGGGATGCTACACTGAGTATGAGGCTTAAAGCAATTTATTACTGTTTTATAGGTGAAGAAACTAAGCCACAAAGGGTTTAAACCGCTTGCCTGATCATTTTTGGTCATATTCAGTATGGCAATTACCAATCTGATTGTGGTTCATCTGTTTATGAACCTCTTCACTCTGTTAGATGACTGAATGGTTGTGCATTTAAAATAATGGATAGGGTTTGGACTCAGAAGCCAGAATTTGTGTTTCTCAGCTCAGGGATTACTAGTCACCATGTCATCACACTGTAATGTGTGTAGATAATAAACCTTGTAAACTTACTTCCCTTCAACACATAATAACATTCAAACACCTTTTTGTTTTTAAACTGAAACCTGATAAAAGTTTTATTTATTTATTTGAGTACTGGTGACACATAATGGTACAACAGTTTTAGGGAAACAACAGTGATTCAGCTTCTCTGCACCTTAGGCTATGCTCACCACAAATGTAGTTATGTTGGTGACCATGCAATACTAATACAATATCATGGACTATATTCTGTATGCTGTGCCTTTTGTCCCCGTGACTATGCATTCCACAACCAGAAATCTGTATTTCCCCTTTCCCTTCACCTACAGAGCCCATCCCCATAGCCCCCTTCCCTCTGGCAGCCATCAGTTTGCTCTCTGTATTTATAGGTCTGATTCTGCTTATAAAATTTTATTTTTATTCACTGAATTGCATGCCCCCATTGGCTTAAACTGTCTTGTCAGATACCCTTTAATGTATACCCTTTAATAAATGAAGACCAACTTATCTTCATTTATCAGTGAATCCTAAGACCACATGGTGGGCTATTCTTGAGGGACTCTCACAATTTAGTCTTTTCATTTTTTTTTTTAAATTTATTTTGAGAGAGAGCATGAGGGGGAGGGACACGGGGAAGGGGCAGAGAGAGAATCCCAAGCAGGCTCAATGCTGACAGTGTAGAGCCCGACATGAGGCTTGATCTCACAACTGTGAGATCATGACCTGAGCTGAAATCACAGTTAGATGCTTAACCTGCTGAGCCACCCACATGCCCCAAGTCTTTTCATTTTTTAAATTCTCTTTTCTTACCAGTGACACAGTCTGTACTACTTCTCTTATTTCTTTGCTCCTTTTCCCTTTTCTTGTGGAGTTCTTTGTGTTCCTCCACCTCTTAAATGTGGATTCTAGCCTTGTCTGCTCTTTTCTTCTGTTCTTTCCCCCAAGTAATCTTTACTTCCACATTTTAAACTATAGCCAATGTAGACGACTTCAAATCTCCCTCTAGTTCTGACTTCTCTCCTGAATTTTAGACACACACTTCAAATCAGTTGCTAGATTTCTCCACTTATCCTACTAAAATCTCTAATATAACTTGGTGAGAAAAAGGAACTTACTATAAAAGTTTAATAAGAAAAACTCTATCTCAGGGCACCTGGCTGGCTCAGTTGATAGAGCATGCAATCAATCTCTGGGTTGTAGGTTCAAGCCCCAAGTCAGTGTAGACATTACTTAAAAATAAAATCTTCTTAAAACGCACTTGAAAAAAAATTTTAAAAGTCATATGTCACTCATAGAACTCAACAAATGAAAATATATTTTAGAAAAAGACAATACAGACAGGCCCTGTTTTCACTAAGATGTCGTACTGGAAAATGTAAACTATAATTGGGGGTTACATTTCTGTCCAAGACTCTAGCATCACATAAACTATAGCTATAGATTTACAAAACCACAGAATTTTAGAAATAAAAAGGAGTTTAGAAGTCATTTAACTCAGCCCCTCTATTTAGCAAATGAGAAAAAGGAAACACCCATGATCCTGTAGTTAAGTAGCAATGCTGTAGATACTGAACCTGGGCCTCGTGGGGTCTGGGTCACAGTTCTTTCCACTAAACCCTTGACTGTTGAATCCGGAGTCTGAGGAGTGTGCCAGTAGCCGCATCAGCACACAGAGAATGCCCACAAACTCTATCTATTCACATAATGGGCTTCCGTAGAACACTTGGTTTAATGTATGCTGTCACACTTTAATAAACATTGGCATGTAATAAAGGCAAATGCAGCACTATAAACCTCTATAATCTGGAAAGGCAAAATCATTTTACTCATTCAACATTATAAATAAAGTTAATTAAAATTTATAAAATTATAAATTTACTGAAAATCCAACATATAGCTTAAATGCTAGAGATAATAAATATTAAAATGAGAATACTGGGGTGCCTGGCTGGCTCAGTCAGTACAGCATGTGACTCTTGATCTCAGCATCATGAGTGCAAGCCCCACATTGGGCATGGAGCTGACTTAAAATGTACAAAAAAAAAATTTTTTTTAATGAAAATATCTAGTCAACAATCATTTTAATTCACTTTTAAAAATACCAAAACCCTTTGAGGTATAGATACACAGAAACATTTTAGAAAGTGTTCAGAAAAGTGTAAATTAATCAGATTGTTAAAAAAAAGAGTGTTCCTTTTCAAAGAAACCCATGGAAACAACATATTTCTTCATTTTATAGCTCCATCTCCAGCTTCCAGTTCATTTTACACTTTAGGCTGGAGCAATTCAAACTATGTGTGGTTTGCGAAAACATGGCTTGCAGTTTCACTCGTGTTCTCCTTGCCTCTCATTCACTCTCTCATCTACCTGTTTGACTTTCTTTTTTTTTTTTAACATATGCATTTATTTTCCGTCATTTACAATACAGTAGTTACAATGACACTCCAAACAGAAAAGCAGAGTAAAAAATCAAAACCCCAACTTCTATTTCATGTAATTAGACTTATACAGAAATTAGAAGGTTAAGTAACAACTAGTTAATCACCTAATTTCACAGCTATCTGAAGTGGCAATCGCTATATAGCAGCTTATCTATGATACATTCAAGATAAATGATATAATATATTACTTGTTCATAGGCTACAACACAGCCTGCTTAATACCTTTCCTTAAATTCCACCTCTATACTACAATATACTTGAGGTCTATGCAAAAAAGTAGCTACCTTTTATATAGGAAATGGCATGTGAGAGGGTTTTCTTTTTTTTTTTTTATATTTTTACATTGTAGTACTTGTTTTGCTTGTTGGTGGTGTCTGTTTGACTTTCAAAACCCGTATCTCATCTCATTCGGGAAGACTTCCTTGTTTCTTGCCTCTTTCTAAGGCAGAATTAATGTCACTCATTTAAATGACTTGCTGACTCTATTATAAATATCAGACTCTGCTGGTTTGGGGTACAAAAACAGTTCCTGCTTATATGGGCCTTATATTCTGTTAATGCTTGTACTAGATACCCCATTTTTGTTACCGGTTTGTCATAATGAATTATAATCACATGTTCCGTTGTCTATTTGATGTTGACAATCCAACTGGGCAGGGCCTTCTTCATCTATTTATAGAATCATATTTTCTCTTAGCTTTTCACTCTAAATCCCTGACATTCAGGGTACACTCAAAGGCTTGGTGTTGCAGGAGTAAGAGGGATAAAATATTTCTTTCTTGGAATTAAGGCTGAAAATGGACAGTGTAAAGCTAGATGATTTCAGGAGCATAAACCCATAAAGCAGAAACCATTCAACATTCAAAGACAAAACTAAAATAGATGTTTATCTTGTAGAATCAAATGAACGGTATATAACCACAGTGGTATAATGCTATGCTTTAAACAAACAAACTTAATACTGCTTACAATTCAGGCACACATCATCCAAATGTTGACTACGTTTGACACCTAGCATGATGCATAAAATTTTAGAAATTTAAATTCAAACAGCTTCATTTACTAATGGTTATTATAGCCAAATAAAACTTATTAGGTAAATAAATCACACAAAGAATTAGGCTTAAACAGAAAATAATGTATAATGCCAACTGTTCTTCTAAACTTTCTGAATATTAACCTTCGTTGTATATGAAACCTGTAAATTAGGATCAAAAGATTCATTCATACAAGAGACTAATAAATTATTTTACTTCCTTAAAAACAAAAAGAATACTTCAATGCCTCTGACTAAAAAGCATGGACAATGGTAAATACTTGAAGACAGAACACCAATTCTTGAAATACAGATTTTGCTCTTCATTCTTTTAAGGAAGATGCTATTAAGAGATTACTTTATGAGCAGACAGAAGTAGCATTACATTTCCTATACAGACAGAATAAAAAAAACACTTCTGTTCTATGAGATAGTATTACAGCTAAAGTGTTCCATTCCATCTAAGTGGTACTGCAAGGTACTCTTAATAGATCAAATGATCCAAATTATCCAAGAGCATACAGAATAGGTTACCCTGCCAATTTTATGATGGCCCTCAGAAGTCACCTACAGCTGATATTCATTGAGGGTGTGTGTGTGTGTGTGTGTGTGTGTGTGCGCGCGTGCGCACGCAGTTATAATAAGCACTAGGATTGGGTTTATAAACTTGATTTGGGTTTTCCTTTATATATAGTTTTCAAAAATTATTTATTGATATCAAAACCCTCATATACTTAAAAAATTACTTTAGGTAACTTACATAAAGCAAATGCAAGAACTTCACTGAAGAATTAATGATAATCATGAATAAGAATGTCACGGGATCATGAAAGGAATTCTTTTAAGGTATAATCATCATATTCAACTAAAGATGCCACACTGAATTTTAAACCTTTAAGGACTGCCTGTATCTATCTTGATGGTTTGTTTGGTCTCTAGTGGTTTCTAACAGATTCAGAAGCAACTTTGTTGGCTATTATTGCCAGATTTTGTGGAATATGAAAAAACAAAAGGATCATGTCTGTATCAATTCCTAGTTGTTTGAGACTGAGTTCTCTAAGTGTACTCAGCAGCCCCTTGGGTAAACTGCCAGAAAACACTAAGTTGAATTGTGATGAATTTTTAATAGCGTTTTCTAGCTAATGGCTCTCTGAAGAATTAGAAAGGCTTCTAGAGTGTATTTTGTCATATCTTGAGCCCAGATCTGCTACTTTTGTTTATAAATATAACAGGAGAATACAAAATAAAACTTGTATTCTCAAAATCTTTACCATTGCAAATAATAAAGATTTGAATTGTTAAACTTCTTTACAATGTTACAATGATTATTTAGCCAACATTTGATGTTTTAGGTCCTTATTTTCCCTCATTCATAGATTTAAAAATCAAAGCAAAAATCCTTTAAAAAATTAAAGGAGACAAAAATAAAACAAATCAGAGAACTTAAATCTTTTCTAGAAATAAAATTAACTAAAAGTATTTTCTCATTTCTTAGAGTTTGTTAATTAGCCTTTAGGTCCATATATATATATTTTTTTTCTTTTTTCTCTCTTTTTTTTTTTAAGTTTATTTATTTTGAGAGAGGGAGAGTGCAGAAGCAGAGAGAGAGAATCCCAAGCAGACCCCATGCGTCAGCACAGAGCCCAGCACAGGGCTCAATCCTTTGAACCGTGAGATCATGCCCTCAGTTGAAAAATCAAAGAGTCGCATGCTTAACTGCCTGAGCTACCCAGGCACCCCTTTCCTAAGCACTTATTTCCTGGGGACACAAATAGGAATAAGAGCATGGCATCTATCTGAGTTCAGCTGGCAGACTCAATACACACAATTGACTTAACACAGTGCAAGGAGGCTAAAATGGAATGATATTTAAGGTACAGTGACAACCAAAAAAATAAAAAAGAGCAACCCTTGCTGGTGGTGTCTGAGGAATATCAGAAGTCTTCCCAAGTAAAACATACTTGAACTGGGGCACAGACGATGAAGAAGGTGTGAAGGGCAGCACTGACGGAAGCAGGGCTTTTACTAAAAAAGTTATCAGCATATAAAAAATTACAGCGGCCAAGACAAAATGTGATAAAAGCTAAGCCTGGAAAGGGCAGGCTTGTGTGTAATGCTATGAAGAGGGAAAGTGACCAGGGAAGTAAAAAAATAATTGAAAGGTTTTAAGCAAGACAATGACATAATTATATCTCTTTGCTGAAGAATCTCTGGAATCAATATGAAGAATGAGTTAAATGAAGATGAGGTCAAAGGAAGCAAAACTAATTGGAAGGATGCCGCAGGCTCTGGAGAAAGACACCATGGACGCCTCAACAGAGGAAGAAACCGTGGGAGGTGGGAAAGTGAGGAGGTGTGTTTGAGTAACTATTTTGGAGGAGAATAGGAGCAATAATCAGAACCATTTACTTAACCAGGACTGGAAATATTAGAAAAGGATAATATTTTGCAGAAAAGAGAAGAAATTCAAGTTTAACACTTCAATTTAAGGTTCTTATATGTAATGAAATAAAGCTGAAATTGTGTTTTTATGAAGTAGTTTTTGACATTTTTACTGTCTTTTATTTTTTGGTTGTGAAGAATTATTTGCCCAAAGAGTATTTCAAATACTCAAGTAGCAAAAATATCTAACTACTGGGTATTTATGGTAGAGATCTATTTACTTTTTAGCTTGCTAGCTGTCATAACGACAGGAAGGAAAGAGGGCTTATTTAATGAATATTTGCAAATACGTTAGTCCCAGTTTTCAAGATTTTCTTTTTTACTAATGTTAAATGAAAATGGTTATAATAAATTGACTGAAGTAAGTAAAAATTATTTAAGACTGCCTATCACTCATTTTGCCATGTGAGCAAAATATAAATAAATAAAATGTCTGAGAACCTGCGAGCACTGCAGCTGAAGCTTTACACCGCTATGGACAAAAATACGCATATGCAAAAATAATAAAGATAACTTAAATTGTAATTAAATTTAAAAAATGAAAGCAATGAAAAAATGATACAGCTAACATACAGCAAAAACTTTAAATTATAGGAAATATTGTTGGGGCGCCTGGGTGGCTCAGTCAGTTAAGCGTCCAGCTTTGGCTCAGGTCATGATCTCACGGTTCGTGGGTTCGAGCATCGCGTTGGGCTCTGTGCTGACAGCTCAGAGCCTGGAGCCTGCTTCAGATTCTGTGTCTTCTTCTCTCTCTGCCCCTCCCCAGCTCTGTCTCTCAAAGTAAAAAAACAAGAGACATTAAAAAAAAAAAAGGAAATCTTGTTACTAAAAAATTCTACCTCATATTAACTGAGGAAATTTTCAATTACAGTAGGAGACATACATGCATAGAATTTTTAAAACACATACACACTTAACTCTTCATTGAAAACTAAATTATAAATGACAGTATAAGCCTGGGACATCTTACTGTACTAGAAAGCAAGGAGGTTCTCCAATGAATGGGTCATAACAAACAAAACAAGACAATACCAGGAATGTCATGAAAAGGCTTCTCCCCTGCAGAAGGCTGAGAAAGGGCTAACAAAAAACAAAATCAACTGCAGCACACCGAATCTGTGTTCGCCCCAGCAGCACATCAACAAAAATCTAAACAATAGATCAGCATGGCCCCTGTACAAGGATGACACGCAAATTCATGAAATACATTGACTCTACAGAAACCAATGAGATCAAAATGAGGTTTTTAAAAATACCAAATTCATTAAGCAACACTGGAAATAACTGGGGCACCAATTCTTTATCCTGAAAGAATTAATACACATCTTTCTTTTCCTGTCTGAACTATACGATCCTCTGGGATAACCAAACTGGCATTGATGAGGAATTCTTCCTTAGAGAATGATTCCCGATAACAAATGTAAAAGGAACACAGAGTTAGAAAACCACCCATCTGCAACTTGAACAACATAAATTCAGACATTTATTATCAACAGATGAGACCATTATATGAAGAGCTGATCTTTATAAAGCAGGACTCAGGCTGTTACCTCCTGAATCCCTTGATTAATCTTGGTTAGCATCATTAGAATTGGGGCCAGACTTGATGCAGTGCGAAGACACAGCATTACCTGTGAAATATTCTTGCCAAAAAAGCTAAAAATAAATCTAATCAAACTTCTAAAACTAGCTTCCATTTATAGCAACTATGACAGATACAAGAAAAGTTAGACATTACCCCAAAGAAATAAACAGAAAAATCCAAAATGTTGAACATCTTGCAGGACAACTGATTCAGTTCCTGCAATAAGTCAGTTGGAAGAGAAGGGTCCGTAAATTAAAGACATTTAAGAGACATAAAAACTATCTTTAATATGGAGACCTCGTTTGGCTCGTGATTCCAATAAACCAACTGCAAAAATGACACTTTCAGACAAATGAACAAATTTGAATTTTGACTGGTATTATTCGATGGCACCAAGAAACTGCTGGTAATGCAGCTGTATGTACACAGGCACAGACTATACGTACATAATTGTAACATATTACAATGGGCATATTGTTTGATTTTTGTCATTCTACTTAAGAACATTTTAGTACCTATTTTTTATTGTTTAGCAATAAACAATAATGGCATTGAAGTTATGTAAGGGAAAAATGACCTTTGGTGAATGCAATTTGCTTTCAAATACTTTAGAGAAATATAAAAAGGCATATGAAGTAAATGTGACAAAATCTAGATAACTCTTAATTCTAGGTAATGAGCACATGAAGATTTGTTCTGTCTACTTTGTGTATGTTTAAAAGTTTTCATGTAAAGATACTCAGGTAGGGGGTGGCTGGTGGCTCAGTCAGTTAAGTGTCCAACTTCGACTTCGGCTCAGGTCATGATCTCACAGTTGGTGAGTTCGAGCCCCACACTGGGGCTCTACGTGGAAGAGATCAGCAGTGTGCTAGGCATTTGGGCATAGCATAATGAAGTTCTAGAACTCACAGAACTTACATTCTTTGCTCTAGGTTTGACTTGTGTTACTTTGTCTTTTCCCTCATTTTCTTCTATGTTTTTGGCAAAGAAAAATGAGATCTATGTTATCAAAGAATAAAGAAGAATAGAAAAAGAATTTTTTCAAGTGTGTTTATTTTGAGAGAGACAGAGACAACACAAGCAGGGGAGAGGTGGGGGTAGAGAGAGAGGGAGGAAGGGAGAGGGATGGGGGGGAATCCCAAGCAGGCTCTATGCTGCCAGGGCAGAGCCCGATGCGCGGCTCAAACTCGTGAAGCCAAAGATCATGACCTTGATCCAAAAGCAAGAATCCTCAACTGACTGAACCACCCAGGAGCTCCAAAAAGAATTTTTAAAAAAGATATCTTAATTCAATGATCAAATTTTACTATAAATTTACCAGAGAATGGCTAGAAATCTAGCTAGGTCTTAAAGCTCAAGAAAGAGGCTAAGGCCAAAGACATGGATCTAGAATTCACCCAATCACTCACAAAAAATAGTTCAAACTAGGGGTGGATAAAATCTCCCCATCCAGGGTAGACCACAGGGTAGTGAAGGACAGGATGAAATCTTGGTAGCACCTCCATCCACACAGCAAGCAGATGGACATGAGCCAAAACAAAAACCATTGTCTATCGGCTTTAAACCCAGCACAACTCAAACAATATTTTGAAAAAACCAATCAATGAACAATTATTAGCACATAATTAGTGACCTCTTAGAAAAGAATATGAATTGAGTAGCAGGAGCAGAACACAAATGGTAGCTCAAATGGAACACAACGAAATGAAACTCGACTGAAAGGCCACAGAAGAGTACACGGGAGAAGGAGGGGCAGAGGGACCCTAAATGCAGACTGCTCTTTGGGGAACGTCAGTTAGCAAAGAAAGAAAGAAGACATGCAACTGTAGAAGTCTTGAAAAGGGCGGCAAAACATGGAAGGTAAAGGAAATACTAGCCCAATGGGGAGTAAAAAATTTATTACTCGTTAGTTCATGCATTTTATAGGAAGACACTTTACCTATGTTGATAAACATAGGCTTAAGAGAAATTACTGACACATCTGTGTGGTACACTTCGCATTCAACGCCCATGTGGCAAAGACTAGCATACTGCCTGACACATTCATTCAGGAAATATTTCATGAGAGCCTGCTATGTTTCAAATATAACACCGGGCACTGGAAATATAAGAAAGAGACAGCTCAGCCTGCATTCGTGTGGTTTACAACGTAGTGAATGAGAAAAATATGAGACAATTATTAAAACTGTATAAAGGAAACAGTTTTATGGACAGGAATAACCTAGTTTAGATTTGGGGGTCAGGGGATCCTCTCTGAGAAAGTAATATATATACATTTTTTAATGTTTATTTATTTTTCAGAGAGTGTGAGCAGAGGAGGGGGCGGGGGGAGACATACAGAATCTGAAGCAGGCTCCAGGCTCTGTCAGCACAGAGCCCAACGTGGGGCCCGAACCCACAAACTGCAAGATCATGACCTGAGCTGAAGTCGGATGCTTAACTGACCGAGCCACCCAGGTGACCCCTGATCAAGTAATATTTAAGCTGAGGTGTAAAGGACACGTGTGGGCTTCCTGTGTCGCTGCTCCCAGAACACACGTTCACACCTCCACGCCTTCTCGTGCTTGTCCTTCTCCCCCTAACCCTGCCAGCTGAAGCCCAGTGATCCTTTTGTGGCCCTCTTACCAATTCACTGATCTCCCAATTAGAACAAACTGATGCCTTCTCCAAATTATTTTATCTTTCTTTGTTAATAGTTGAACATGGGTATATACTACAGTTGTTTCTGTCAATGAACTGACAGCTCTTGGAGAGGAGGGTCTGTGTCTTTTCCATGAATTGCCTTCAATGTGTACTTACTGACAAACCATAAATACCTAATAGATGGCCCATTACTTGCTTTTATTTCAAATAAATGTTTAGTGGCTAATAAGTATGTTTTCCTTCTTTCTATTCCTAACCAAAGTGGATATTACACATGTAATAAAATGACCAGGGAAAAATATAACAAGGACATACTGGAAAGTATACTGAACTCAGACATTTTGTTTGAGGATAATGGTTTAGAACCCATTTGGAAAGAAAATGGAAATAAACAGTAGATTGAGAAAAGGGATGAAAAATGTGCAAAAGCTGAAAGGGTGTCGAACTTAGAGCTAGGACAAGTGGGACCAATGTGCCTAATTGACCCCTCCCCCAGTTTCCCTAACCCACCTCTGGCAGCTACAACAAAAGAACAGGTTTCTGGTCATGATGGAGTAACAGGCCCCAGAATCATGTTCCCACTTCAAATAATTCATAAAACTAAGTAGATGAACTAAATATTTTCAGGCATTTGGAAACAGGCAGCTCAAAACTACAATGCCGAAAGAGAAGAGAAACAGATGAAGGGAGCCCTGTAATTGCTCAGCTTCTGCCTGGGGGCAGTGTTCAGGTCACTGAGTAGGGAGAGTGTGGAACAAGAACGCAAAAGGAGCCTAGCAATCTCCGGGTAAGGAGACAGTAACAGGAATCATGCAGGTCCAGGTGGCTAGAATATGTGCAGCAGGGCACTGGACTGGAGGGGACTGCCCAAGATTGAGGAGGCTCCGGAGATCTGCAGAGTATCCTTAATTCTATGGCTGAATACTGATCTGCACATGTGAGAAAAAATTCCCCTAGGCCAAGAAAGAACAACCAGAAGACAGCAGACAAAACAACTCCTAGAGCTCACACAGGCTGGGGATTAGTTCCTGCTCCCATCAGCCAGAGTGGAAAGACCTCTTAATAATACATGGGGTGTCAGGCAAAGTCCTCAGGAAAATACAGTGTCAGCAGTAAAACTAAAGCCTGCTTTGGAACTGCTCTAACAAAGCTTAAAGGAGGTCTCAAAATGATTAAACTTATCCTGAATAATTTAGTTACTTGTCAGAACAAAATACTCCATTTATAGAACTATAACTAAATCCAGTACCCAACAGTGTAAAATTCACAATTCCCAACAAACAATAAAAAATTACCAGAGTGTAAAGAAGCAGGAAAAAATAACCCAAAAGCCAAAGAAAAGTTAATCAATTGAAACAAACCTAGAAAATGGCAAAGATGATGGGATTGCAGACAAAGAAAATAAAAT
Organism: Suricata suricatta; assembly: GCF_006229205.1. Classification (NCBI taxonomy): domain Eukaryota; kingdom Metazoa; phylum Chordata; class Mammalia; order Carnivora; family Herpestidae; genus Suricata; species Suricata suricatta. The sequence goes on along the minus strand of NC_043703.1, from coordinate 134,567,112 downwards.
AGCTGGTAAAAGGCCACAAACCAAGTCTCCACAAATTCAAAACAATTAAAGTCTTACCATACATCTTTTTTTTTTTTTATCACAATGCTATGAAACTAGAAATCAAGCACAATAAAAAAAAAAGTCTAGGAAGAGCATAAGTACATGGAGATAAAATAACATGCTTCCATATAATAAACAGGTCAACCAAAAAGAGAAGAAATCAAATGAAAATATAAACAAATGAAAATGAAAACACAGGGGTGCCTGGGTGGCTCAGTTGGTTAAGCGTCCGACTTCGGCTCAGGTGATGATCTCACGGTTTGTGGGTTCCAGCCACGCATTGGGCTCTGTGCTGACAGCACAGAACCTGGAACCTGCTTCGGGTTCTGTGTCTCCTATCTCTCTCTCTCTCTCTGCCCTCCCTCCCTTGCTCACACTCTGTCTCTCTCTCTCTCAAAAATAAATAAACATTAAGAAAAAAAATTTTTTAATGAAAACACAATGGAGAAAAATCACTGATATTCAGCAAAAATGGATCTATGAAGGAACTTTCTAGCAGTACAGGCCTACCTCAAGGAGCAAGAAAAATCTCAAACAATCTAGCCTTACACCTAAAGTAGCTGGGAAAAACAAAACAAAACCCCAAGCCAGTAAAAGGAAGGAAAATGAAAGGAATGACAAAGAGAGAAGAAATAAATGACATAGAAACTAAAAAACAAAAAAGAATAGATCAATGAAACCAGAAGACAGTTCTTTGAAAAGATCAACAAAATTGATAAACTTCTAGCCAGATTCAAATAAATAAATAGGACCCAAATAAATAAAATCACTAACGAAAGAGGGAGAAATAACCAACACCATAGAAATACAAACTATAGCAGAATATTATGAAATCCTATATGGCAACAAGTTGGACAACTCAGAAGAAATGGATAAACTCCTAGAAACCTGTAACTTATCAAAAGTAAAGCAGGAAAAAATAGAAAATGTAAACAGACCAATCATCAGCAATGAAATTGAATCAGTAAACAAAAAGTTCCCAAAAAACAAAGGCCAGGACCAGATAGCTTCACAGGAGAACTCTACCAAACATTTAAAGAAGAATTAATATATTTAAAGAAGAATTGTCAAACTATTCCAAAAAAACAGAAAAATAAGGAAAACTTCCAAATGCATTCTAAAGGCCAGTATCACCGCGGCCTTTATCTGGTACCAAAACCAGATAAAGACATCACACAAAAAAGGAACCTACAGGCCAATCTCTCTCATGAATACAGATGCAAAAATTCTCAACAAAATATTAGCAAACCGAATCTAACAATACATTAAAAAAAATCATACACCATGATCAAATGGGATTTATTCCCAGTATGCAAGGATGGTTCAATATTAAATGCATCACCAATAAGAGAAAGGATAAAAACCATATGATCATTTCAATAGATGCCGAAAAAAACATTTGACAAAGTACAACACCCATTCATGATAAAAACTCTTTGCAAAGTAGGTCTAGAGGGAACATACCTCAACACAATAAAGGTGTCATATGAAAACATCATGCTCACTGAAGAAAAACTCAAGAGCTTTTCCCCTAAGTTCAGGAACAAGGTAAATGTGTCTTCTCACCACTTTTATTCAACACAGTACTAGAAGTCCTAGCTGTAGCAATTTGTCAACATAAAGAAATAAAGGCATCCAAATTGCCAAGGAAGAAGTAAAACTCTATTTGCAGATGACATGATACTATATATAGAAAACCCTAAAGACAGCAGCAATAAAGCTACTAAAACTAATAAATGAATTCAGTAAAGCCACAGGACACAAAATCAAGGTACAGAAATCTGTTGTATTCCTATACACTAATAATGAATTGGCAGAAAGTGAAATTAAGAAAACAATCTCATTTACAATTGCACAAAACCAATAAAATACCTAGGAGTAAAAACTTAACCAAAGAGGTGAAAGGCCTGTACTCTCTAAACTATAAAACACTGATAAAAGAAATTCAAAACACAAAGAAATAATAAGCCATTCCACACCCATGGATTGGAAGAACAGAAATTGTTAAAATATCTATACTACCCAAAGCAATCTACAGATTTAATGCAATCCCTGTCAAAATACCAGCAGCATTTTTCACAGAACTAGAACAAACAACCCTAAAATTTGTAAGGAGCCACAAAAGACTTTAAAGGGCTGAAGCAATCTTGAAAAGAAAACAAACAGGGGTGCCTGGGTGGCTCAGTCAGTTGACCACTTGACTTTGGCTTAGGTCATGATTTCCCAGTTTGTGGGTTCGAGCTCCGCGTTGGGCTCTGCGCTGACAGCTTGGAGCCTGCTTCAGATTCTGTGTCTCCTCTCTCTGCCCCTCCTCCACTCATGTTCTCTCTCTCAAAAATAAATATTTTTTAAAAGTTAAAAAAGACTACTGGTATCACAATTCCAAATTTCAAGTTATAAAGCTGTATTAGTGAGAACAGTGGCACGAATGGGAGTGGCACAAAAACAGACATAGAGACCCACAAAATAGAGTAGGGAGCCCAGAAATAAATCTGCAATTGTACAGTCAACTCATCTTCAACAAAGGAGGAATGAATAGACAACAGGAAAAAGTCTCTTCAACAAATGGCATTGGGAAAGCTGGAGAGTTACATGCAAAAGAATAAAACTGGACCACTTCCTTGCACCATACACAAAAATAACCAAAATGGATTAACGACTTAAATGTGAGACCTGAAACCATAAGATTCCTTGAAGAGAACACAGGCAATCCTTTCTTTGACATTGGCCAAAGCAACATTTTTCTAGATCTACAAAAGCAAAAAGAAACCACTGGAACTGCATCAAAATAAAAAGCTTTTGCACAGTGAAGGAAACAATCAACAAAATAAGGAGACAACCTACTGAACGAGAGATACTTGAAAATGACATAGCCAATAAAGGATTAGTACTCAAAAAAATTAAATTAAAAAAATATATTTATAACATCTACAACTCAACATCAAAAACAAATAATCCGATTAGAAAGGGAGCACCTGGTGGCTCAGTCAGTTAAGCATCTGACTCTAGCTCAGGTCATGATCTCACAGTGCATGGGTTCAAGCCCCGTGTTGGCCTATGCACGGATAACTCAGAGCCTCAGGCCTGCTTCAGATTCTCTGTCTCCTTCTCTCTCTCTCTGCCCCTCTCCCACTTGTGCACTCTCTCTCTCTCCAGAATAAACATTTAAAAAAAAAAAAGAAAAAAATGGACAATAGACATTTCTCCAAAAGACACAGATGACCAACAAACACATGAAAAGATGCTCAAAATCACTCATCATCAGGGAAACGCAAATCAAAACTACAACAGAGATATCTTATCACACCTGTCAGAATGGCTAAAATTAAAAAAAAAAAAACCACAAGAAACAATAAGTGTGGGTAAGACTGTGGAGAAAAAGGAGCCTTCCTGCGCTGTTGGTAGGAATGCAAACTGGTGTAGCACTGTGGTAAACAGTATGGAGTCTCCTCTAAAAGATAAAAACAGAACGACCCTATGATCCAGCAACTTCAGTACTTGGTATTTGCCCAAAGAATACAAAAATACTAATTCAAAGGCTACACACACCCCTATGTTTACTGCAGCATTATATACAATAACCAAACTATGGAAGCAGCCCAAGTGCTCATCAATAGATGAATGGATAAAGAAGATGTGGTATATACACACAATGGAACATTATTCAGCCACTTTTTTAAATGTTTATTTTGAGAGAGGGAGCGTACAGGGAGGAGGAGAGAGAGAGGGAGAGAATCTCAAGCAAGCTCTGTGCTATCAGCGTGGAGCCCAACGTGGGGCTCAACCTCCTGACGGTGAGCCCACGACCTGAGCCAAGATGAAGAGCGGGATGCCTAACTGACTGAGCCACCCAGGCGCCCCTCAGCCATTTTTATAGAAGAATGAAATCCTGCATTGGCAACAATGTGGATAAAGCTAGAGAGTATAAGTGAAGTTAAGCCAGTCAGAAAAAGGTAAATACCGGGGCACCTGGGTAGCTCAGTCGGTAGAGTCCAACTTCGGCTCAGGTCATGGTCTCCCGGTTTGTGAGTTTAAGCCCTACGTCAGGCTCTGTGGTGACAGCTTAGTGCCTGGAGCCTGCTATGTTTTCTGTGTCTCCCTCACTCTCTGCCCCTCCCTGACTCATGCTCTGTCTCTCAATAAAATAAATAAATAAACAAACAAAATAAATAAAAGACAAATACCATATGATTTCACTCATATGTGGAATTTTTTAAAGTTTATTTTTATTTATTTTGAGAGAGATAGAGAGCAAGTGGGAGAGGGGCAAAGAGAGAGGGGCCAGAATATCAAGCAAGCAGGCTCCACACTCTGTCAGCACAGAACCTGATGTAGGGCTTGAACTCACAAACCATGAAATCATGATCTGAGCCAAAATCAACAGTCAGATGCTTACCTGACTGAGGCACCCAGGTGCCCCAACTCAAATGTGTAATTTAAGAAACAAATGAGCAAAGTAAGAAAAAAAAGAGAGACAAACAAACAGACTCTTAACTACAGAGAACTAATTGAAAGTTACCAGAGGAGCAGTGGAAGGTGGGGAATGAGTGAAACGGGATGGGGATTAAAGACTATACTTGTCATGATGAAAAAATAAATAGAGCTAGTATAAATACACTCTATATACTTAATAACGTAAAGGAAAAATATGAACGTGCTAAGGAAAAATATACAAAAGATAGCTAAATAAAACTTTGAAAGATAAAATTATATTATCTGAAAGGGAAAACAGAGCAGACTGGATATCGCAAAAGAAAATATAAGGGAACTTAGAGTCAAAGCAAGAGAAACTCTTCAAAGACTGAGGAAAATGATGAGCTTCCAGGACCTGTGGGCAATATTAAGCAGTCTAGCATAGATGTAACTGGAGTCCCAGCAACAATGTGCAAGAAGGAAGTTCCACTCTGGGGGCCTGTCTGCGCTGGGACAGCACTTTCTCATGTACTGCAGCAAAGCAGTTGGCTCTCTGTGTATGAATAAGAAACCACAAGGATGGTTTGCTATGGGTCATTCAGGTTTCTAGTTTTTACTCTGTGAAATAATTAAACCTTGACTTATGGTTAGTCTAAGTAAGTCCCTTTTCTCAAATTTATCAATGGGGGAGGAGTAATAACATTAAAAAAAAAAAAAGGAAAATGTTATTTTCTACCTCAACCGGGACTCAAATATTTACTGAAGCCTCTGCTCTGTAGCCAAACATTATTCTAAATGTCAGAGATTCAACATTAAACAAAATATATCCATCCTTGCTCATACTGAGCTTTCATTTTAGTAACAAAAGGGCTCCAACCATGTGCTTTTATTTTTAAAACATAGGACCTTATTTTGAACCTCAATCCACTGAAATGAGACATATAAGTAAAAAGGAAACTACAGACATAACTACGTATGTGCAATAGTCTTTTTTAGTACAGCTAAGCTTTTCTATGAATTGGATGTCTAATTATTCAAAGTACATAAAACACTCTACTTACACACAACTAATGAATGTATTGGGTAAGCACATAACTTATCCAGAAATCATCTCTTCCCCCAAAGGAGCCAGGTCTGTATCCTGCCTACGCTATTGTAACTGTCATGTCACCTGTTCATTCCACTCCTTCTTGCATTCTTTTCCAGAAGCCACTGTCCCTACCCACATTAGGACAAATCAGAGGAACAAGAGTTCATGGAGTACTTATGAAATGAATGCATCAATCCCATTACTAAATTCTATATAGTATTAGCTATATCATTATGAGTTAAACATGCTTTGCAGGACAGCATTGTTTGTTACTGGCTGAACTGTGTCCCCTAAAAACGATATGTTGAAGGCCGAGTTCCCAGTACTTCAGAATGTGGCTATATTTGGAGATAGGATCTTTAGAGGTAATTAAGTTAACATGAGGTCATTAGGGTGGGCCCAAATCCAATCTGACTGGTGTTCTTAATAACAAAAGGAAATCTGGACACATACATACAGAGAGGAGAAACCACGGGAAGACACAGGAAGAAGATGGCCAAGGAGAGAGGCCTCAGGAGAAATCAACCCTGCCAAAACCTTGATCTCAGACTTTAGCCTCCCAACTTATAATGAAATAAATTTCTATTGTTTATGCCACCCAATTTGTTATGGCGACCCTGGCAGACTAATACAATTATGAATCCATTCAAAAGAATTAGAGCTATGCCCTTTGACAGACTTCCACAAGGTATTTTTAAGACAAAAGTTAAAAGTACATGGAATGCTCAAAAAACCCATGTACACACATGTGTGCATGCCATGTATTATAAATATACATTTGTACATGAACATGACAACATGGACAAATATAAGCTATTAACATGGGTTAGATGATTCTGCCAAGTATGTGGATAGAAAGGAAGAAAAAAGGGAGGAAAATGAACTGACCACCCTCTCTCCAACCCCCCAAAAAAACGATACTGAAAATAACTGTGCCATATTTATGCATTTTTGTAACATTTTATGTATGCATGTAGATACAAAGTATATACATTTAATTAAATATTTTCATTTTATTTAGTGTTCCTTAAAATAAAAATTTTCATGATTGCTTTTCTGCTGTGTGTACATTAGCCATGGGAAAGGCAGTATTCGAAGTCATTTCCCACAGAAAATAACCATACACATCAAATTCCAAACATGTGTCAGATGCCAAGTTCATATCATCTTGCATTTGTTTTGCTTTAAAAACAGCAAGTATGACTTTCCAAAGCAATTTTTTATTGCTTTTTGTGATAACAGAGTTCCCACCAATAAAACAAAAGACTGCTTCAAGAAAATGATCTGATGGTGTTTTAGTTCAAGCATTTTCTTAATCTTCATGCTCAAGAGTCTTCCAAATGTGACCGAAAGTTCTGATCGGTGGTGTCCTGACACAAGCAGGAGTTCTTTATCAAATTCCCAGTCTTCCCCCCCACCCCCAGTGCCCCATACGGAGCTCCATTCAGACTCTCCCATCTGAAGTCCCATTCGCAGAGGCGCCTTTAAAACTGGCGTCGCAATTCACAATACGTGTGTCTGCTGTCTGGGTTTTGGTAGTCTTTCTAAAAATACTAACAGCAGTTTGTGACCTGAACATTGTTCTAATTAGATTCACCAACTAATTGCCCCTAATTTCTAAGTTTAATATTCTAAAATCTCATGACTCAAAGGCATAAGAGTAGAGGGAAAAGCTTTTTCAAATGCAAACTTCTCCAAATAGATCAGGTTCTTTGATGTGTAATCACTAACAGAGCAAACTGATTTACTAGATGAATTAAATAGACTTCTTCACATTTATAGATACTTTCATTTCGAGAAGGTAAAACAGTCAATGTCATCTGTGAATTCCACTTACACATTTTATCCATTTTCAGACTTTGAGCGAAAGAGGCCATATCCCAAATAAGATACATGCACATAGGCACATGTTCACCAGATATTGTGTGAGATACTAGGATACAAAATAGACACAGTCCCGGCCCTCACAAAGCTTAGAAATATAGGAGGGGAACAAGATATTAAACAAATAATCACAAAAATAACTACCTAAGAGGCAAAGTAGTAAAGAGGTTAAACATGGGCTAAATTGTCCAGTTTCAAATCTTGGTTCTCTCAATGATCAGTGTGTAACCCCAAGCAAATTACTTACCCCCTCCTACAAGATTATGTACCAGTGCAGTCAATGTTTAGTAAATGTCAGCTGTAGCTACTGCTGCTGTTCTTCTTAAAATAAAGGATGCCAGGAGACTTAAAGAGGAGCCTATGTTAACCTAGGGTTCTGGAAAGGAGTAAGTGGAGACTCGAAGGGTGAAGAGTAGAATTTAGGTGAAAAGTGGACCAGTAAAGTAAGAGGTTAATATTCTAGGCAAAGGGAACAGTGTGTACAGACATAAAAGGGAGACTAAAGGAGTTGACATTAGAGAGGGTTTGGTCGGACCTAGATCATTGGCCAGATGCATTTACTAAAATAAAGAATACTGTTAAGAAGAGCAGATGTTTTACTAAATAAGAAAGGGAACAAGGAAATTAAGAGTTTAGTTCTGGACTTCATGATGCTTGAGATAGCTCCGAAACAGGAAGTTAGCAAATGATCAGTTTACTGTACAGGTAAACAAGTCTGGAATTATTTTGTTTTGTTTTTTGGTTTTTTTTTCCATTATTGCAATTAACTTTATTTTTTTCCATAATATTTTGTCAAATTGTTTTCCATACAACACCCAGTGCTCTTCCCCACAAGTGCCCTCCTCCATCACCACCACCTCTTTTCCCCCCTCCCCCTTCCCCTTCAACTCTCAGTTCATTTTCAGTATTCAATAGTCTCTCAAGTTTTACATCCCTCTCTCTCCCCAACTCTCTTTCCCTCTTCTGCTCCCCCTGGTCCTCCATTAGGTTTCTCCTGTTTTCCTGTTAGACCTATGAGTGCAAACATATGGTTTCTGTCCTTCTCTGCTTGGCTTATTTCGCTTAGCATGACACCCTCGAGGTCCATCACTTTCCTACAAATGGCCATATGTCATTCCCTCTCATTGCCATGTAGTACTCCATCATGAATATATACCACATCTTCTTGATCCATTCGTCAGGTGATGGACATTTAGGCTCCTTCCATGTTTTGGCTATTGTTGACATTGCTGCTATGAACATTGGGGTACATGTGCTCCTATGCATCAGCATTTCTGTCTCTCTTG